>NC_136432.1:241193107-241308107 GCF_052849685.1 Lactuca virosa
TATTTATGTATGTTAACATTTTATGCAATTAATTTTTATCTATGCATACTAACATTTAAGTTATGCAACTAACTTTTATTTATAAATACCAATGTTTATATATGTATTTTTTAGAAATTCTTCATAATTTCATTTAAACATTTACTAATCTTTATTTATATTTTCTAAATTAGTAAAATTATATCAAATGAAATTATGTATTAACTAGGTGAATGTCTGCCCGTTTCCCAAGTTAAAATCATATAGTTAAAAATTTTAAAAATATATGTTGTTCAAAATGATTATGTTATTGATATTAACAATAATGCTACTTTTAACTATTGTTATGATTAATAAATTTAAATATTATTTGGTTGAGCATCTTTTAATTTCGAATACGATGATTATGTAATATCAACCATTGGTTTTAGGGTAATATAATATAATTTATAATTTTATGTTGCTATACATTATTATTATTATTATTATTAATTACTTTCAAAATTCTATTATCATTATTAAAGAGTTACATAAAACTTTTAAAAACCACTTATTTTTTTATTGACTTTTTATTATATTGAAATTTTATGCCATTCATGTTATCATATTTGTTTTCATTAATTCACACACAGATACATGCACACAAATATATATATATATATATATATATATATATATATATATATATATATATATATATATATATATATATATATATATATATATATATATATTCGAGTAAACTAAATACTAATAATAAAAAATATTCTTCTAGTTAATTATATCGGTCAAATACCCGATGATGAAACTAATCACAAAAATATATAATATATTGAAAACTAAGAGTATACATCTTTAACAAATTATTAATTAATTAACTGTATTAGATTTTTATTTTAATATTAAAACCTTTCGAATTCCAACTAAAAGTTATTTAACATTAAATTACTACAACTTAAAAGATTTTTTTTACTCATTGTATTTTATTGATACTTACGATATTAGTTAAATAGAATTTGAGTTTTTAAATGTGGTTAGTTATAAATAACATGAACATTTAATGTCTAGTATTATATGATAATGAAACATTTTTTACATCAAGAAAATTAATAATATGTTATTTCTATCATTTTGTATTTTTAGTTACAACTTATTTTTGTATATTTGTTTTCATATAGTCTTTTTTGCGTTCTAGAAATATACAATTTAATGAATCGATGAAAAATGATTTGAACATAGGAAATTGGTGAGTGTTTAATCTATTTCATTGTAGGAAAGATGTTTATCCTTATTTAGTAGTATTAACACATCGAACAATTTTTTCAAAATATTATATACTTTTAAATAAGCATAAAATTAAAAGATTACATCAAAAAACTACAAACCCATCATTATAAACATAATTATAATATTTATAAGTGTATATTGATTTGTTATTGATTTAGATTAACATATTCATGAAGAGTTTCTATTTGTTTATGATTCAAAATACTTGAGAAATACAAAATTTAAGTTTTTATACATATACACCAGTTGTGTTTTTTTTTTGTTGTACACTATTTTTAAGTTTAGGCTCGTGTTTTTGTTCTGTTATATAGGTTTTGACATTATAGTTAGCTTGCATCTTCCCTTATTTACATGAAGTCGTCATCAAAATATGAATGTCTGACATACATATATTAATAACAAATGCTTATAAAATTATAAAAAATACATTGATATTGAATAACTCATCATGTTGTCAAAATTTTCTAATCACATACATTCCAGTAAATGTTCATCAATAATATAATTACACTTTTATAATTATATTAGATGCATATATGACGATGGAACCGAATAAAAAAAATATAGGACTTTGCAAACTAAGAGAATACATCTTCAATTAATTGTAACAGATAAATTTAGTAGTCATCTTTTTCTTTTGGCTCCAAATATACAACCATAAATATTTTTTTAAAATGTAAAGAAAGTATAACAAAAAATATGTGAATATAAATTGAAACCTAGAAAATCATCCAAATACATTTTATGCTTTCAAAAGCTTGATTATCATATCAACATTAGTTCTCTCTACATATTTCATCATTCAAACTTTTTCTTTTATTGTGAGTAACCAAAGATGAACTAATATTCTTATATAGGCAAAAGATTTCAATTAATAAGGTAGTTAATTAGGATAAGATGAAAATGTGGAAGTTTCAAATGAATATGGTTAAAGATAAATGATTTATCTTGAACTGTATTGATTTGAATGACCTCATTTATAAGATTTATAAAGACAAAGATTATATGTCTTATGAAATGATTTAAAAAATACATATACATATATGTGTGTGTAATATATATATATATATATATATATATATATATATATATATATATATATATATATGTGTGTGTGTGTGTGTGTGTGTGTGTGTACACACACACACAACATCTATGTATATGTAACGGTTATAAACGGTAAAAATAACGGCTATATTTTCTACTATAAATGACACTATTATCATATTTCATTCTACCACCAAATAACTTCTCTCACTTTTCAAGGTTATCAAGATCAAAATGATTCATCCAGTTTTAGTTCTCGCAACTATATTAACTATATCACGTATCGTCCTAATTTATAATCTCACACCAGATATAATTTATCTTTTCTTATTTTTGTATGTGATGTTTCTTCTCCCACTTCTGTTTTGTGCTATATATATATATATATATATATATATATATATATATATATATATATATATATATATATATATATATATATATATATATATATGGATTTTGATTTTCATCTTGTTATTTTGTTTAAAATTTATAGTTATAATATGTCCAACATTGCAAAGCTCGATTTTGTTGCACTTGAAGTTAGTAGGGAAAACGATATGTCATGGATGATAGGTGTAAAAATGCATCTTGAGTCTATGGGAATACCAATTGCTATATATGAATTTAATGAGTGCTCGACACAAGAAAAAGCGAAAGCATAATTATTCCTTCATAAGCATATTATTGAAATGTTGAGATTTGAATATATTGATATTAATGATCCAAGCATTCTATGGAATTGCGTGAAAGAAAGATTTGATCATTAAAGGAAGTTATACTTCCAAATGCTAGAGATGAATGGAGAACACTGAGGTTTCAATACTTTAAGAAAGTAAATGAATACAACTCAAATTTGTTCAGAATATGTTCACAACTCAAGTATTGTAGACATAAAGTTATTGATGAAGATATGTTGGAGAAAACTTACCCCACATTTCATGCAACAAACATTACCTTGATGCAACAATATCGATTGCAAAAGTTCACAAAATATTATGAATTAATGCATTACAGCTTGTTGCATAACAAAATAATGAGCTCTTGACGAAAAACCATGAATCTCATCCAACAGGCTCAATAGCACTTCCTGAAGCAAATGCTACCAATATTGATGGTTATCAAAACAATACGTGTGGACGAGGACATGATCGTGGTTGAGGAAGAAGATGTGGTTATTTGAATCGAAACCAAAGCCATATTCAGAACAATAATTCTGGTCGTGGACAAGGTAATAATCGTGGTCATAGCCAGAAAATGAATAATTACCATTCGCACAAAGAAACAATGTCTAACCACAAGACAAGGGAAAATCGAGAAGGCATGATGTTGGGACATCACAAAAAGCAGATGGTTCATGTTATAGATGTTACAGCATAGACCATTGGTCAAGGACCTATCGCACACCTACACAACTTTCCCAAATTTATCAAGAGTCCATTAAATAAAAGGGAAACGAAGCAAACCTAATTGATAATGTTTAAATCACTCTACTAACTATTGTTGATTTCCGCAATGGTATGGAAGACATAAACTAAAGACTTCTGTTGTTTTCCTGTAACCTTTTTTTCCTTCTTTTTGTTTTTCATGTAATGTCTTTTCTACAATAAATAAAATTTATTTATAATAATTATTATGATTATGTTTATAGGCTCATTATTTCTTTCATATGTAAAGTTTAATATGAGTCCAACTAGAGCACAACACCAAGAAAAGGTTGGAGATCTTTGTATAGTAGATAGTGGCACTACTGGAAGACATAAACTAAAGACTTCTGTAGTTTTCCTGTAACCTTTTTTTCCTTCTTTTTGTTTTTCATGTAATGTTTTTTCTACAATAAATAAAATTTATTTATAATAATTATTATGATTATGTTTATAGGCTCATTATTTCTTTCATATGTAAAGTTTAATATGAGTCAAACTGGAGCACAACACCAAGAAAAGGTTGGAGATCTTTGTATAGTAGATAGTGGCACTACACACACTATTCTGAAATTAAAGAAATATTTTTTAAAATTAGTACCAACAAACGCAGTGATACATACAATATCAGGTCCTATAGACTTGATAGAGGGAATTAGGAAAGCTCGTTTTACATTACCAAATGGTACAAGCTTTTATATAGAAAAATGCCTTATTTTCTCCAAAGTCTAACAGAAACTTATTGAGTTTCAATGACATATATTTCAAAGGATATGACATAAAAATTGTGACCATTGAATATAAGAAATATATGTATATTATAGACAAAACCATGTCCTAGAAAAACTACCAACACTTGATTTTGGTCTGCATATCACACACACACACACACACACACACACATATATATATATATATATATATATATATATATATATATATATATATATATATATGATGGGTTTTCAGCATTCTAACACTCCTATGGTGTGCATGCAACCCTAGAAACCTTGGATCTATGTTTTCTCTATTATACATGCAAATATTCATTTTCCAAGGTTTTCATCCTAACTAGCATGTGATTGGGGTACATGTAATATAAAACTAGTAGAATGACATACCTTTCTTATTACTTGGATTCCTTAAGACCTTGTGAGCCTAGCACCCCAAATGTGATGCCTCAAATGCTTCACACAACACCACAACTATTGGAATAACTTGAGAGAAGAACACTTGTGCACAAATTCGGCTAGCCCTCACGCTTTTGTCTTAGTTTCCGATTTTGCTCCATATGAGGCTCTTTATATAGTGTGCCACACGTAGGGTTACACCATGTAAACCCTAATGTGCATGGCTTTTCATTTCCTCCATGATCCATGGGTTTTAACCTCCATGGAGCATCCATGGAGCACCCAATGGGACTTAGCCCAATCTAGTGAATCATGGATCATGAGCCCACTATATAAGAATGAATGATTTACACAATCAATCCCCATATATTTAATTAGTCTCTTTTGATCACAAAATTAATTCCAAATTAATTCTTGATCAATACTAATTAAATAATATGATTTCATATTAATATATTATAACTTATAATATATAAACAAATCATAAGTGTCCTTTTCTCATTTTGTCTATCCAGTTGTTGCGATGCCATGCAACCCAAATGGACCATGCCAAGTCGGGTCAAGTACATACCAAATATAGTTGTGGACTTAGACACCTTATCCAACAGTCTCCCACTTGGATAAGTCTAATAACTATAGTTACAGGTATGACTTCAGGATCCGACCAGCAATCGTAGCTCTTTCAAAGTCTCGCGGAACTAGGATGATGCGCCATTTAAGATAAGTGATCATATAATACTCTGTTCAAGATATCAGTCGGACAAATACATGGAACAACGTCGTACTTATTGTCCAGCAGTTTGTTTCCCAATTTCTGATTTGTTTGACATAGAACTTAATCGAACACATCAATTCAGTTCTGACCGGGCCCGACACATAAGTCAAAACAAAATCATCGAGGGGCCCAAGATATCGCTTTTAATCCTCCAAGGACGAAAAGGAACAGATAAACTTCGACTCATATGCTTGTACTAATTAATCATCAAATTATACACAACAGCACGTTTTATAACATCAAGTTACTAATGTGTTTCCGTACTATCAATGTACAACCAACTCATAGTCAACAACTCATATCTCTTGGTTTCAAGACTTATATGATATTACTGTCTCACGATCACTCGAGATAAATTCCATGAAGTGATACAAGTGAGCGTGGGTTGAATCCAATACTCAGAACTTATGAGCACTCATGAATGTTGCAGCAACAATTGCTATGTCTAATACAATTCAGACAAATCTACAAACCAAATTCATGACAGTCTTCTTTCAATACCTACTTCTAAAGTATGATCGACTGTGGACAGTTTGAATAATATGATATACCATAACATAATTATTCTGGAAGTAAACATGCAAAATGAAACAATAGTAAATGATTGACACAAGACAGTACCATACTAGTAAATAAAAACACCTTTTATTTAAACATCAAATGTCAATTACATTTCAACTATTACAAGTTTCGAATGCTATCTAATTACTAAAACTAATATCATCCTTCAGCCCAATGCGCCTCGCATGCTGTAAATGCTTAACCCTACACAGTCCCTTCGTGAGGGGATCTGCTGGGTTCTCATCCGATGATACCCTCTTCGCCACGAGGAGTCCTTCTTCTATTCGATGTCTAATGAAGTGGTATTTTCTGTCGATGTGCCTGGATCTGCCGTGATCCCTTGGTTCCTTGGCTAAGGCAACTGCACTCTCGTTATCACAGAAAATCTCCATAGGCTCCTTTATAGCTGGTACCACTCCAAGGTATCCAATGAAGTTCTTCAGACATATCGCCTCCTTCGCCGCCTCGCTTACTGCTATGTACTCTGATTCGCAAGTTGAATCAACTATTGTCTCCTGCTTGGAACTTTTCCAAGTAATTGCTCCTCCATTTAGGGTAAAGGCCCAGCCCGACTGATAGCGGAAATTATCCCTATCAGTCTGGAAGCTAGCGTCACTATACCCCACTACTCTTAAGTCATCACTCCCACCAAGGGTAAGGACCCAGTCCTTAGTCCTCCGCAGGTACTTGAGAATGTTCTTCACTGCAGTCCAGTGAGCCTTCCCAGAATTCCCTTGATATCTGCTGACCATGCTCAAAGCAAAGGCCACATCAGGGCGAGTACAAGTCATAGCATACATGATCGAGCCTACAGTGGAAGCATACGGTACTCGACTCATCTCAGCTATCTCAGCCTGTGTACTCGGGCTTTGAGTCTTACTCAGTTTGGCGTTACTCTGGATCGGTAAGTCACCTTTCTTGGAATCCTGCATGCTGAATCTTTTCAGCACCTTATCCAAGTAGGTACTTTGACTAAGTCCAATTAGTCTCTTACTCCTGTCTCTCAATATCCTTATCCCTAGGATATAGGCAGCTTCTCCAAGGTCCTTCATAGCGAAACACTTCCCAAGCCAGGATTTAACCTCCTGCAAGGTTGGGATGTCATTTCCTATGAGTAGTATGTCATCCACATACAATACCAAAAAGATAACTATACTCCCAATAGCCTTAACATATACACAGGACTCATCCTCGCTCCTCGAAAAGCCAAACTCTTTGACTTTCTCATCGAAACAAAGATCCCATCTGCGAGATGCTTTTTTCAATCCATATATGGATTTCTCAAGCTTACACACTCTATTAGGGTACTTTGCATCGAAAAAACCCTCTGGCTGACTCATGTAAACATCCTCAACCAACTTTCCATTAAGGAAAGCGGTTTTGACATCCATTTGCCATATTTCATAATCATGAAATGCAGCAATGGCTAGCATAACCCTAATGGACTTAATCTTCGCTACTGGTGAGAAGGTCCCATCATAATCAACTCCCGGAGTTTGAGTAAAGCCCTTCGCAACCAGTCGCGTATTATAAGTGTGTACATTCTCATCCATGTCAGTCTTCTTCTTGAAGATCCATTTGCACCCGACTGTCTTACGACCCGATACATTGTCAACCAAGTTCCAAACTTGATTGTTATACATGGACTGAATCTCGCTGTCCATAGCTTCCTTCCATTTAGCAGATTCAGGGCCTGCCATGGCTTCCTTAAAGTTGTTAGGTTCATCCAAATTTATTAGTGTACTATCACTGATAAATGCATCACCTTCTGTAGTAATATGGAAACCATAATAAAACTCAGGTGTGTTCCTAACTCTTGTGGAATGCCTCAGAGGTACGGACTCATCAACAGGAGTTTCCTCCTCAGGTTGATTGCTAGTGTTTGACGTTCCTTCACCGCTTGACTCTTGAAGTTCTTCAAGGTCAATTTGCCTCCCACTATTTCCTTGGCTTATGAATTCTCTCTCACGAAAGACTCCTCTCCTTGCCACAAAGACCACATTCTCATTGGGTCTGTAGAAGAGGTAACCAAAGGATTTCTATGGGTAGTCGATGAAAATACACCGCTCACTTCGATATTCGAGCTTGTCGTGAGTCTCGCGCCTCACAAAAGCCTTGAAACCCCAAATCTTGATGTGGTCTAAATTGGGAACTTTTCCAGTCCACATATCGTGAGGTGTTTTGGCAACCTTCTTTGTAGGGACTAGATTAAGGATATAGGCGGCAGTCTCTAAGGCATACCCCCAAAATGAAATTGGTAACGAAGCTCGACTCATCATAGAACGAACCATGTCTAACAAGGTTCGATTGCGCCTCTCAGCCACACCATTCAGCTGTGGTGTTCTAGGAGGTGTCAACTGTGAAACAATTCCACATTCCTTAAGATAGTCAAGGAACTCGATACTAAGATACTCACCACCTCGATCGGATCGGAGCATCTTTATCTTCCTGCCCAACTGATTATCCACTTCTTGTTTAAACTCTTTGAATTTCTCAAAGGTTTCTGACTTATGCTTGATTAAGTAGACATATCCATATCTACTATAATCATCAGTAAAAGTCACATAGAAGCGGTAGCATCCCTTGTGGCGGTTCTGAAGGGCCCACACACATCGGTGTGTATGAGATCCAACAAACCCTCACCCCTAGCACAAGTACCAGTGAAGGGTGACTTAGTCATTTTTCCAAGTAAACAAGATTCGCAACTATCATCTGACCTTAAGTCAAATGACTCCAAGACTCCAGCCTTTTGGAGTTGGCCTATGCGCTTCTTGTTAACATGTCCAAGACGACAATTCCACAAGGATGCCTTATCCAAACTAGTGGAAGAATCAATATGCAAAACATTATTTCCTAAGTTCTCTACAACCGACACAGTTTCATATACACCATCACAAGGTAATGCTTTAAAATAAAGAACACCATTATAGAAAGCATTAATAACACCACATTCATTATCAAATGAAAAAGTAAATCCTTGGTTGTACAAACCATGAAAGGAAATAATATTTCTCTCCATTTCAGACGAGTAACAACATTTATTCAAATCTAATATTAACCCACTACTAAGCAATAAAGAATAAACTCCAATCTTGGTGACAGGTGAAGCTTTCATATTCCCCATGATCAAGTTTATCTTCCCGTGCTCCACATCCTCACTTCTTTTTAGGCCCTACAAATCAGAACATATGTGAATTCCACACCCTGTATCAAGGACCCAAGAATTAGTATGTGGTGAGTTATTAGACAATATAGTGTAGATACCTGCATGGGTGGGTTTCACTTTCTCATCCTTTACATCCTGCAAGTACTTGCAACAGCTTCGTTTCCAGTGCCCCTTTTCCTGACAGTAGAAGCATTGTGCATCCTTCGGGTTGGAAGAAGGAGTAGCAGAACCTCCTTTGGTTCCACTCGAAGAGGAGCCATCAAGAGACTTTCCCTTGGTACCCTTCGAAGAGGCCTTCCTATTTTTCCCTTTACCTTGCCCGATTGCCAGAACAGGAGCTGTGGTAGGAGTAGATACAACCGTTTTACCTTTGAGACCAGTTTCGGCTGTCCTTAAAAGTCCTTGAAGTTTGCTAAGTGTGACCTCCTCCTTGTTCATATGATAGGTCATACGGAACTGATCATAACATGGAGGTAAGGAGTGCAGTATGATATCAATAGACAACTCCTCAGGGAAGTTCACATTCAACTTAAGCAATCGGTCCACAATCCTTTGCATCTTCTGCAAGTGGCCCGTGATGGGTTCACCATCCTTCATCCTAGTTGTTATCATGGAAGAGATGATTTCATACCTCTCTTGACAAGCACTCTGATGGTATCTTTCCATCAAGTCCTGGTGCATCTCATAAGGGTTGAAATCTTCATAGGATTTCTGGAGTTCTGCTGTCATGGTAGCCAACATGATACAAGACACCTTAGTGGCATCCTTCTCATGGATAGTGTACTCAGCAATCTCCTCTGGAGTAGCAGACGACTCATCGATTTTCTTCAGCTCCTTGTCTAGGATATATTCCTTGTCCTCATAACGAGTGACCATCCTGATGTTCCTAATCCAATCATTACAGTTGGAACCATCAAAGATGACTCTCCCACAAAGGTTCATGAGAGAGAAGGAGCCAGAAGGGTTTGAGCCAGAAGCATTGTTGGAAGACATCTGAAAAAGAAGAAAGACAAGTTTAGATTAGATAAAGAGTCCTTAATAAGACACCTAAATGAAATATTAAGGCTAGGACCCAACACAATATTTTATAACTTAGAAGAGGGACGACGTAATCCAAGCTACAAAATATTTGAAGGTAGGTAAAAACGAAACAGACTATTAGGTTTTAATTGGATTGAAACTCCTAGATCTTTTGAGATTCATTGAACAATTCAATGGCATGTTTAAATCTCGATTATGCCCTTCAAGTTTGTGACTGGGATACCGAGGATCACAAACAAGGTGTTAATAACCATGCAAATTAACTTGGTACTCTTAATTTTATCACCTAATCGATGTGCCGGTTAACCACACACGCTCCACCGATCTATGATAAACCTCAAGCCACCCTTTGCCACCCTTGTTAAGTCCAAGTTAGTGTGCTGGTTAACCACACACGCTCTACTAACGACTTTAGCAAGGTGCAAAGTGTAATTCCATGGGTTAGTATCAATTTCACATTTTCCTAAAGTAACTAATATTGGGAATTAATAAAAGGTTTAGTTACTTTATATTCATCATTATACTTTTAATGAGAATTATAGTCTTTGTCCTACCCGTCCGGTTAATGACCCTCCACCAGTCAAGGAGGCGGTGGGTGAGAGTGGACACCCATTAAGCTGCCATTTTATAGGCAACAACCTTATACCCCCCTTATAGACCGGCTTCGTGAATGAGGCCTACTAACGGCAAGACTGACTTGATCTTATACACACACACACACACACACACACATATATATATATATATATATATATATATACCCCTTATAGACCGGCTTCGTGAATGAGGCCTACTAACGGTAAGACTGACTTGATCTTATACATATATATATATATATATATATATATATATATATATATATATATATAACTTATGAGTTTTAAACTATTATATATATATATATATATATATATATATATAACTTATAATAGTATATATATATATATATATATATATATATATATATATATATATATATATATATATATATTATAAAGTATAAGGGTTGAATTTTAAACTATTAAAATTCTAGGGTTTGGAATTAAAGTTTTCTAAAGTGACTTTACAAATTCCAAAACTTGAGGGCAAGTTTTGAAACTATTCAAAACCTTTCATTTCTATAACTTATGAGTTTTAATGGAAAAGACTTTTGGAATTCCATAACTTGAGGACAATTTATGGAGTCTATTAATTGGCATTTAGATCAAGAATTACACTAACAAACAATTTCCAAATAATTCCTATGATCTACCAAAACTCATGAGCATGACCATTCATATCAAAAATTTTCAAGAATCATATAAACATATATAAAACTTGAAACTTTGATAATAACCTTTAAAAATGGATTAGCATAATCATTACCACATCAAAAACAAATTTTATAAGTCCAAAACATTTTAGGGTAATGATTCTAGTCCAATTCCAGCAACAAAACTCGAATTTCTGCACGCAGGGCCTCCTACTCACCGAGTGCAAGAACCTACTCAACGAGTAGGATGAACTTTCACTTGGACTCGTCGAGTCCCCCCATGGACTCGGCGAGGTCACTGAACAGTGAGCAGATTTTCGACTTTTTTCAGCAATTTGCATCAAGTATAAAGAAAACAAGCCTAGGCTCTGATACCACTGATGGGTTTTCAGCATTCTAACACTCCTATGGTGTGCATGCAACCCTAGAAACCTTGGATCTATGTTTTCTCTATTATACATGCAAATATTTATTTTACAAGGTTTTCATCCTAACTAGCATGTGATTGGGGTACATGTAATATAAAACTAGTAGAATGACATACCTTTCTTGTTACTTGGATTCCTTAAGACCTTGTGAGCCTAGCACCCCAAATGTGATGCCTCAAATGCTTCACACAACACCACAACTCTTGGAATAACTTGAGAGAAGAACACTTGTGCACAAATTCGGATAGCCCTCACCCTTTTTGTCTTAGTTGCCGATTTTGCTCCATACGAGGCTCATTATATAGTGTGCCACATGTAGGGTTACACCATGTAAATCCTAATGTGCATGGCTTTTCATTTCCTCCATGATCCATGAGTTTTAACCTCCATGGAGCATCCATGGAGCACCCAATGGGACTTAGCCCAATCTAGTGAATCATGGATCATGAGCCCACTATATAAGAATGAATGATTTACACAATCAATCCCCATATATTTAATTAGTCTCTTTTGATCACAAAATTAATTCCAAATTAATTCTTGATCAATACTAATTAAATAATAGGATTTATATTAATATATTAGAACTTATAATATATTAACAAATCATAAGTGTCCTTTTCTCATTTTGTCTATCCAGTTGTTGTGATGCCATGCAATCCAAATGGACCACGCCAAGCCGGGTCAAGTACATACCAAATATAGTTGTGGACTTAGACACCTTATCCAACAATATATATATATATATATATATATATATATATAGGTTCAATAGAAAATGCATAACTAGGGCAATGTATGCTGGAACCAATGATCAAGTGACATATGTCCATTTCTTTATTCATAAGTAATGTATTGTAGAATTTATTTGAGAATACACATGGGAATCCATTGAAGGGCCAGAAGTTCCTTCAATATAGTAACATAATACCATGTACATCTTGTCCCCTTGGAAAGTTAATTATAAAACATTCTACAATGAAAGTTGAAAGAGAATCAACTAGATTTCTTGGAAGAATTCAAGGTGATATATATGGAGCGATTCATCCACCATTTGGACCATTTAGATACTTTATAGTCCTAATGGATGCATCCAACAAATGGTCTCATGTTTTCCTATTATAAACTCGTAATATGGCATTTGCAAAGTTTCTTGCTCAAATTATTAAATTAAGGGCACATTTCCCTGATTATACTAACAAAAGAGTTAGACTTGATAATGTTGGTGAATTTACTTAACAAGCATTTAATGACTATTGTATGTCTATATGAATTTTTGTAGAGCATTTAGTTGCTAATGTACACACACAAAATGGTTTAGTTGAATCACTGATTAAACGTCTCCAATTAATAACAAGACCACAGATAATGAGAACCAAACTTCCTGCTTCTGTTTAAGGCCATGCAATCTTACATATTGGATCATTTTATGCATGAGGCCAAGTTCATATCATGTATATTCTCCCCTACAACTTGCTCTTGTTCAAGATCCAAATATATCCCACTGAGAATTTTTTGGTGTGTAGTATATGTCCCTATTACACCACCGCAACGAACAAAAACGAGTCCTCAAATAAGGTTAGGAATATATGTTGGTTATGAGTCAGAATCTGTTATAAGATATCTTGAACCTTTAACAGGTGATGTTTTTACAACATGTCTAGCCGATTACCAATTTGATGAGGCAAATTTCCCATAATTAAGTAGAGAAAAGAAAATTCAAGAAAAGGATGTTTCACAGCATGAACCTTCCTTATCATATCTTGACTCTCACACTAAGCAATGTAAAATGGAAGTTTAAAAGATAATTCATTTCCAAGAAATGGAAAATGAATTGCTTGATGCATTTACTGACACGAAAATGGTGAATAAATCATATATACCAACTGTCAATGTTCCAGCTCGAACTGAAATTCCAAATGAACAATTTGATTATAAAGTCACTCTAGAGTATAAAATAATATCATTTGGTTCTAAAGATAAGAACCCATGAAAAAGTAGAGGAATAGAAAATGCCCTAGGTCCTGAGGGTAGTGTTCCTGGAGAAACACGAAATATCAAATTCCCCAGGAGAGGAATATACTGCAATAAATCTTGCCCAAACAAATAGAGTATGTGACCAAGATGAAACTGATAATAAGTGCAATATTTTCTTTTTCAGTTACATGCGATGTTATGAATGATGATCCTGAACCACAATCAATCATTGAATGTGAAAGCATAAATGATTGGTCTAAGTGGAAGGATGATATGCAAGTCAAATAAAATTCTGTTAATAAGAGAGAGGTTTTTGGGGACATTATTCTTACACATAGAGTTGTGAAACCATTAGGGTATAAATGGATATTCGTACGAAAAAGAAATGAGAAGGACAAAATTATAAGATACAAGGCTAGGCTTGTGGCTCAAGGTTTCTCTCGAAGACCTGGAATTGATTATGGGGAAACATATTCTCATGTAATGGATGAAACCATGTTTAGATATTTAATCAACCTGGCAGTCTCTGAAAATTCAGAGATGCGTCTTATGGATGTTGTTACAACTTACTTGTATGGATCACTTGATAGTGCTATCTATATGAAAATCCTTGAAGGATTTAAAATGACTGAAGCATTAAGTGAAAAACCTAAAGAAATGCATTCTATAAAACTACAAATATATTTGTATGGGTTAAAGCAATATAGACACATGTGGTACAATCAGTTAATTGATTATTTGACAAGTAAAGGTTACAAAAATAACACTATTTGTCCATGCAAATTTAAAAAGAAAACAACATATGGGTATGTGATCATAGCTGTCTATGTTGATGATCTAAACATCATTGGAATGAATAAATAAATCCTTGAATTTATTGAATTTTTAAAGATAGAATTTGAATGAAAGACCTTAGAAAAATCAAATATTGTCTTGGTTTACAGATTGAGCATATTCCTAACAGAATACTTATGCATCAATCAAATTATATAGAAAGCGTCTTGAAATATTTCAATATGGCCAATGTCAATCCTTTAAGCACCCCAATGGTTGTTAGATGATTAAATATTGACAAAGATCTATTTCCTCTCCATGAAGAAAATGAAGAAGTTCTTGGTCCATAAGTACCATATCTGAATGCAACTGTGGCCCTTATGTATCTTACCAATTGGAGTGGGATCAAGAATATTTTTTGATACCATTGAGGAACTACTAATTAAGGGTTCTTTTATTGTAACAATTGAAAACAATGCTTGATTGGTTATGTAGATGCATGCTATTTATCTGAACCTCATAAAGCTAGGTATCAAATTGGATACGTATTCATGAATGAAGGTACCATAACTTCATGGCATTCTCAAAAGAAAACACTTGTTGCCATATCCTCAAATCATGTTGAAGTAATTGCACTAAATGAAGCTAGTAGAGAATGTACATGGTTAAGATCGATTAGACAAATCACTTTGTCTTCATGTGGACTAGATGAAGATAAAGGTATAACTTTAACTTATGAAGATAACTCAACATATGTCACTCAAATAAAAGAAAGATATATCTAGAGTGACATGACAAAGCATATACCTCCAAAGTTTTTTTAGTACATTCAATAGTTTATAAAAGATCGTGTTGGAACCTGAAAGTGAACCTCTAGCAATCTCTAACCTTTCATGTTCTGAAGTCAGTCTTAGGTCCAAAGTGGAATTTGGTCCGGAGTCAGTCTATGGTCAGAAGTGAAGTTGGTGTCCGAAATAGAGAGTATGTTAGAAGAGAAGATGTTCCAAAATGAGAATAAGTCTGAATCAGTCTATCTGTCTATATTATTTATTCTTGTCGTTTTCTGTGATGTAACATTACTTAGGACTTAGTCTTTTTGTTTATTTGGACAATCAGAATGTCAGAAGTAGTGACATTGTCCGGTCCTTTGTACTTTTTTCGGTTTGTAATGTGTTCCTCCTTTTGCTATATAAGGAGTGTTTAATGATAAGAAAATAAGACGGATTGTTACTCCAAAGATAGTTATATTTGAATTTACTTCACTTGCATCTTTCTATCAAATCAAACTCTTTCAAACATTCTACGTGTTCATTTATTGTCTTTACTTTGATTATACTCATTACTCCATATTTAATACTTGAAGTACTTTGTTGATTCTCATCTTCAGTCTCGACTGGTCTTGCCAGACTTGACTGGAACTTATAATCAAAAGCAGACATTGATCTTAAGCATTAATTCAAGGTTTGAGTTTTCGAGCCTTGTCCCTGCGCAATCAGATCCTTGTTCTCACAATTGGTATCAGAGCTTGAGTGGTTGTCCTTTGAATCCATAAGAACATATTATAATTGATTCGAGATTACCTTGGTACTTCGATCATTTATGTGTTCAGGATAAAAGTTCTTTTATATACCACTTTTGCTCAAGATATCTTAATTTCAATGGCTGCTTCTAATTCTCAAGAAATATACTAAATGCAAATAGAAAATAGCGTGGGTTGCCCTACACGTGACCCACTGCTAGTTGTTGAAGAGTATGATCACTGGAAAGTCAGAATGGAAAGATTTTTACTTGGAAAAGAAAAAAGTGAATCTATCTGGAGATCCGTTAAAGAAGGTCCTCATGTTCCAGTTCGAACCTTTGTTAGAGATGCTGCTGCAACTCTCATGGGACAGGATGAACAACATCAAGCGCCTCTCACTGCTGATGACCTTGAAAAGTTGCATGCAGATCAAGTTGCCTTTTCCGAAATGGTGTTTGGTGTTCCACCTTCTCTCTTTGAGCACATTAAACTGTGTAAATCCGCAAAAGAGATCTGGGATACACTTCAAGATTTGTTCGAGGGGTCAGAGAATATGAAGGATAAGCATCTAAACTCCGTTGTCAACGAGTTCGACACTTTTACTACAACACCTGGCGAATCTGTTGCCTCAGCCTAAAATAGATACCGAAACATCGTCAACAACATGAAAGCTCATGGGATAGTCTGAACCCCACTTGAATACAACCTCAATTTCATTAACAGCCTTAGAAAGGGATGGGGAAATGTGAAATCATGTCTTCAGAGTAATGGATCCCTAAAAAAGCTGAAGCTCTACCAATTGTTTGATGAACTTCAAGGTCATGAATCAAATGTTGTACAAACCCTACATGAACTCACTGGAGGCCCTCTCTCTCTCTAGTTAGTTCCTATGATCCATATGATGGGTTTTAGGTACAACAAATAAACTAGAAAACAATTCCTAAGTTCACATGCAACCTACTTTGGATCTATGTTTTAACTATTGAACATACAACTTTGAATTGCAAAACTAGAACCCTAGAGGAGAGAGGCTAATTTCAAAATTAACAAACTAGGGTTTAGGGTTTACATACCTTTCAATTGTTATAGCAAACAATTGATATTCCCTTGATCTTGATCTTGATCTTCTTGGAAGCTTTAGCACCACAAGTGTAATGCCTCTAATGGAATCACACCCAATGACTAGCAAGAAGGAAAGTAGAAGAGAGAGGGGAGAGGGAGTATGCAAAATCTCGGCCTTAGGGTTTCTTCAAAAGAAAGAGTGACCAAAAACATGAACCAGGAGGCTCCTTATATAGCTGAGGGATCTAGGGTTTAAGGGAAACCCTAGTTATCCTTTGCTTAGGGCCTAAGCAAACCCAAGGGCCTTATCCAAGCCCCTATGGACGAAATTATTAGGGTTTCCCCTAAAGATTTCGTCCAACCTCTTCCAAGGGGGTTCTAGAGCCTTCCACTCAACTATTAGATAATTGCAAACTAGTCCCTGCACCTTATAATTAATTCTTTTAACCCCAAAATCAATTCTGATTAATTTCTGGCTAACAATTAATTAAACATAATGATTTCTAATTAATATATTAATCCATTAACATATTAATAAATCATTTATATATATATATATATATTAATTTATTAATCTTATAAATTAATATCTCTCCTTTCATAATTTCCTTGTCCAGTTGCTAGGTTGAGGGCAACCCAAAAGGACTGTGCTGCTATCAATTCAAGTACATACCACTTATAGTTATGGGTTAGACACCTAATCCAACAGTCTCCCACTTGGATAAGTTTGTAACTATAATTGCTAGTATGCCTTCTAAATTTGACCAGCAAATTGTAGCTTCCAAAAAGCTGCTGCCGAACTCTGACCCAGTCAGTTACGTGTCCTAAGATAAGTGATCATATAACCCTTCGTTCTGCTTGATATCCCCAGACAAAAGACATGGAATGTAATCAATCTGTTTGTCCAGAATCTATGTTTCCCGATTCCTGATTTGTGATGATGTAGGACTTCTAATCGAACACATCAATTTAGTCCTGGCTGGGCCCAGCACATAAGTCAACACCAAATCATCGAGGGGCCCACATATATCGCTTTTCCTGTTAGGGCAAAAGGAACGAATAAACGTTGACTCATATGCTTGTATCTTTTACTCATCAAATTATGCATGACAATACGTTTTATAACACCAAGTTACTGATGCGTTTTCGTATCACCAATACACAACCGACTTGTAAATTACAACTCATATATCTTCGTTTCAAGATTATAAGATATTATCGTCTCAGTATTACTCGTGATGAATTCCATGAAGTAATACTCTGAGCGAGGGTTTATCCAATACTCAAATCTCAATTTCTGAGTACTCATGAACGTTGCAGCAATTCTATTGCCATGTCTATCCTTAGACAATCTGCAATCCAATTCATGACAGTCTTAATTCACTACTTACTTCCAAGAGTACGAGCGACTGTGGAGTTTGAATAATCTCATTATTCAGGAAGTAAAACATGCAAAATGAAACACAATAATAAACAATCGACAAAAGGTAGTAGCCAAACTTATAAATAATACTTTATTATTTAATCACCAAAAGTCAATTACATTTACTTTGTTACAAGTTTCAAAAACTAATCTAACTACTAAAACTAATATCATCTTTCAGTCCTATGCTCCGAGCATGCTGAATATGCTTAGCCCTACTCAGACCCTTTGTGAGAGGATCTGCTGGGTTATCTTCAGATGACACCCTCTTTACTATAAGATGGCCTTCTTCTACTCTATGTCTGATGAAATGGTACTTTCTGTCGATATGTCTGGTCTTACCATGATCTCTTGGTTCCTTTGTCAAGGCAACCGCTCCTTCATTATCGCAGAACAGTTCCATAGGCTCCTGGATGGTTGGAACAACTCCGAGATCCCCGATGAAGTTCCTCAACCAAGCTGCTTCTTTCGACGCTTCACTTGCTGCTATGTACTCTGATTCACAAGTAGAATCAGCCACCGTATTTTGCTTGGAACTCTTCCAAGTAACTGCTCCTCCATTCAGTAAAAACACCCAGCCTGACTGAGAACGGAAGTTATCTCTATCCGTCTGAAAGCTGGCATCACTGTAACCATCTACTCTCAAAGTATCACTGCCACCAAGCACAAGGACCCAGTCCTTTGTCCGTCGCAAATACTTGAGTATATTCTTAACTGCTACCCAATGAGCTCTACCTGGGTTTCCCTGATAGCGACTGACCATGCTCAAAGCAAATGCCACATCAGGGCGAGTACATATCATAGCGTACATGATCGATCCGACAGCGGAAGCATAAGGTACACGACTCATGTCATCTATTTCAACATCTGTACTCGGGCATTGAGTCTTACTCAATTTGGTATTGCTCTGGATAGGTAGCTCTCCCTTCTTGGAGTTTTCCATAATAAACCTCTTTAGTACCTTATCCAAGTATGTGCTCTGACTAAGTCCAATTAGTCTCTTCTTTCTATCTCTCAATATTCTAATCCCAAGAATATAGGCAGCTTCTCCAAGGTCTTTCATGGCAAAACACTTTCCAAGCCAAGACTTAACTTCTTTCAAGGTTGGAACGTCGTTACCAATGAGTAATATGTCATCGACATACAACACCAGAAAAGTTACTATACTCCCACTAGCCTTGATATACACACAGAACTCATCTTCACTTCTAGAGAAACCAAACTCTTTGACTTTCTCATGGAAGCAAAGATTCCAACTGCGAGATGCTTGTTTCAATCCATAAATGGATTTCTCAAGCTTGCACACTCTATTGGGGAACTTTGCATCAACAAAACCCTCTGGCTGACTCATGTAAACATCTTCAGTCAACTTCCCATTAAGGAAAGCAGTTTTGACATCCATTTGCCAGATTTCATAATCATGAAAGGCAGCTATGGCGAGCAATATCCTAATAGATTTAATCTTAGCTACTGGTGAGAAGGTCTCATCATAGTCAACCCCTGGGGTTTGAGTGAAACCTTTTGCAACCAGTCGAGCCTTGAATGTGTGCACATTTCCATCCATGTCTGTCTTCTTCTTGAAGATCCATTTGCACCCAACTGTCTTGCGACCTGGTGCACTATCAACCAAATTCCAAACTTGGTTGTCATACATGGACTTAATCTCGCTGTCCATTGCCTCTTTCCACTTGGAAGCCTCTGGGCCTGCCATTGCTTCCTTATAAGTGACTGGTTCATCTAAGTTTACCAGTGTTCTGTCACTTATGAATGTGTCACCATCTGAAGTAATATGAAAACCATACAACTCAGGTGACACACTCACCCTAGTGGATCTTCTAAGAGGTAATGAGTTATCAATTGGTTCAACAGGAACTGTTTCCTCTGGTTGAGTGCTAGTGTCATCTAAGGTTCCCTCATTGGCTGACTCTTGAATTTCTTCAAGGTCAATAGTGCTCCCACTGTCCTCTTTGAATATGAGCTCTCTTTCAAGAAAGACTCCTCTTCGTGCTACAAAGACCACGTTCTCACTAGGCCTGTAGAACAAATATCCAAAAGACTGCTTTGGGTAACCAATGAAAACACATTTCTCACTTCTAGCTGCTAGCTTGTCGTGAGTCTCTCGTCTTACGAAAGCTTCACAACCCCAGACTTTAATATGTGCTAACGAGGGAACTTTCCCTGTCCACATTTCGTGAGGTGTTTTGGCAACCTTCTTTGTAGGGACAAGATTGAGGATGTGGGCGGCTGTCTCTAAGGCATACCCCCAGAAGTGAATAGGAAGCGAAGCCCGACTCATCATAGAACGAACCATGTCTAACAAGGTTCGATTGCGCCTCTCAGCTACACCATTTAACTGTGGTGTCCTAGGAGGAGTCAATTGTGAGACTATCCCACATTCTTTCAGATAGTCGTTAAACTCGATACTAAGATACTCCCCGCCTCTATCGGATCTAAGTATCTTTATCTTTCTGCCCAATTGATTTTCGACTTCATGCTTAAACTCTTTGAACTTTTCAAAAGTTTCTGACTTATGCTTGATCAAGTAGATATATCCATATATGCTATAATCGTCAGTGAAAGTCACATATAATCGATTAGCATCTCTTGTAGTTGATCTGAAGGGCCCACACACATCCGTGTGTATGAGATCCAACAGACCTTCACCTCTTTCACAAGACCCTGTGAATGGTGATTTTGTCATCTTTCCCAAAAGACAAGATTCACACATATCATTTGATTTTAGGTCAAATGATTCCAACACTCCATCCTTTTGGAGTTGGGCTATGCGTTTCTTGTTAATGTGTCCAAGACGACAATGCCACAAGCATGCCTTGTCTACACTATTAGACAAGTCAATATTAAGTACACTATTTCCTAGGCTATCAACACAAGTCACTGTTTCATACACACCATTACAAGGCAAAGCTTCAAACATAAAAACACCATTCTTATAAACAGAAATTGAACCATTCAAATCATTAAAAGAATATGTAAAACCTTGTCTGAACAATGCATGAAATGAAATAATGTTTCTCGTCATCTCAGACGAATAGCAACAATTTATTAAATCTAATCTAACATCATTACTAAGCAGAAGCTGATAAACTCCGATCTTGGTTACTGGTGAAGACTTTCTGTTTCCCATGATCAGGTTTATCCTTCCTCGCTCTATCTCCTCACTTTCCTTTAGACCCTGCAAATCAGAACAGATATGAAAACCACATCCTGTATCAAGGACCCATGAACGAGAAGATAATGAGTTATTAGCAGAAATAGTGTAAATACCTGCCGAAGATGGCTTCACTTTGCCATCCTTGATATCTTGCAGATATTGTGGACAAGATCTCTTCCAATGCCCCTTTTGGTTGCAGTAAAAGAAAACTGCCTCTTTTGGATCAGAAACATGGGGAGTGGAACCATTGGGCTTAGCCTTTGGGCCATTACTAGATGACCCAGCTTGAGCCTTGCTCTTCCAGTTTTGCTTGGGAGGACCTTTCCTCTTTTTCCCCTTTCCCTGTCCAATAGCCAAAACAGGGGCACTCGTAGGTGTGGAGGGTATACTTTTACCCTTCATCCCTGCCTCAGCTGTCTGCAACAAGTTGTGCAATTGGGCCAAGGTCTGCTCAGTATTGTTCAAATGGTAAGTTAGAATAAACTGACCATAACATTCAGGAAGTGAGTTCAAGACCATGTCAATGGCCAATTCCTCATCAAAGTGAATATTGAGCTTGACCAAACGCTCTATGTAGCGTTGCATTCTTTGCACATGTGACACTACCGACTCCCCATCCTTCATCTTGCAAGCCATGAGTGACTTGACTACTTCGAACTTTTCTTGACGAGCTCGCTTATGGCACTTTTCCATAAGGTCCTTGTTCATCTCGAAAGGCCAGTAGTCCTCATAGTACCTCTGCAGTTCTGGGGACATAGTTGCCACCATGATGCATGCCACTTTGGTAGCATCATCGTAATGTTTCTTGTAGGCAGCAAGATCTTCAGGAGTAGCTTCATTCTCATCAAGCTCTTTGAGCTCCTTTTCAAGAACATATTCTTTGTTCTCGAAACGAAGAGCCATCTTGATGTTGCGCATCCAATCGTTATAGTTTGAGCCATCCATAACGACTTTGGAGCAGATATTGAGCAAAGAGAAGTTCTGGTTGGAGGAGGATGAAGCAGAAGTGTTTCCAGGAGTAGACATCTGAAAAGAAAGAAAGTTTTAGTTAGATTTCAAGATACCTTAATAGAATAACCCAAAGATATAATATCAAGGTTAGGATCCAACTATGAAGATTCACAACTTAGAAATGGGATGCCGAGATCCAAGTGCAAATTTCATAAAGGTAGGTGAATGACGATTCACCAATTCCACCATTAGACGAAACAAACGAAGTGAAATTCCTAATTCTTTTGAGATACATTGAAACTATTCAATGACATGTTTTAATCTCAGATTATGCTCTTCTATTTGTGACTGGGATGCCGAGGATCACAAACAAGATGTGAATAACCATGCAAATGTGCTTGGTAACCTCATTGTCTTTATCATTAACTATTGATGTGCTGGTAAACCACACACGCTCCATCAAAATGACAATTATGAGATACCCATTGCTACTCTTTATTAGTGCCTTTTAGTGTGCTGGTTAACCACACACGCTCCACTAACGACCAATAAAGCATAATGTGAAATTTCATGGATTAGCATACTTTTCACATTTTTCCTAAAGTAACTAGAGTTGGGATTTTGAAAATAATGTTCTAGTACTTTCTTTAATATCATTATACTTTTAATGAGAAGTAGTTGTCCTATCAAATCCGTTCTGCTAACGACCCTCCACTAATCAAGGAAGCGGTGGGTGAGAGTGGACACCCATTCAACTACCATTTTATAGGCAGTTTCCTTATACCCCCCTTATAGATTAGCTTCGTGAATGAGGCATACTAGCGATTTGACTGACCATGTTCTTATACATATATAATATTAAACTTTTAATTAAAATATATATATAAGGTGTGTTTTAAAACATTTTAAAACTTCAAGGGTTTATAAATTTCGAAATTTAAGCTATTAAATTTAAATTTAAATAAACCAATTAACTAGATTTAATATTTATCTTTTAATTAACTATTAATCAAATTATTAAATCTTGTAAGGATTATCTAATTAAATTAATCCATTAATTTAATCCTAATCCTTATCCCTCTAAATTTCGAAAAATAGGGTAAGGATAATTATCCAATTAATCTAATTAAGCAACAATTATCCAAAACAAGAAACCCTAAAACTTCTAAGCAAATTTCGAAATTTACAAGGGAGGAGGCTAGGGTTTTCAAAACCCTAACCCTAATTTGGATTAGGGTTCTTTGGAGGCTAGGGTTTTCGAAAAAACCCTTTGATCCAAAACCCTAGAAATCGAAAATTTTGGCCTTTAGGGTTTAATAGCTATAAACCCTAATTTGCAATTCAACAATTGTAGCAATTCAATTTAAAACAACAATGGCTCTGATACCACTGATGGGTTTTAGGTACAACAAATAAACTAGAAAACAATTCCTAAGTTCACATGCAACCTACTTTGGATCTATGTTTTAACTATTGAACATACAACTTTGAATTGCAAAACTAGAACCCTAGAGGAGAGAGGCTAATTTCAAAATTAACAAACTAGGGTTTAGGGTTTACATACCTTTCAATTGTTATAGCAAACAATTGATATTCCCTTGATCTTGATCTTGATCTTCTTGGAAGCTTTAGCACCACAAGTGTAATGCCTCTAATGGAATCACACCCAATGACTAGCAAGAAGGAAAGTAGAAGAGAGAGGGGAGAGGGAGTATGCAAAATCTCGGCCTTAGGGTTTCTTCAAAAGAAAGAGTGACCAAAAACATGAACCAGGAGGCTCCTTATATAGCTGAGGGATCTAGGGTTTAAGGGAAACCCTAGTTATCCTTTGCTTAGGGCCTAAGCAAACCCAAGGGCCTTATCCAAGCCCCTATGGACGAAATTATTAGGGTTTCCCCTAAAGATTTCGTCCACCCTCTTCCAAGGGGGTTCTAGAGCCTTCCACTCAACTATTAGATAATTGCAAACTAGTCCCTGCACCTTATAATTAATTCTTTTAACCCCAAAATCAATTCTGATTAATTTCTGGCTAACAATTAATTAAACATAATGATTTCTAATTAATATATTAATCCATTAACATATTAATAAATCATTTATATATATATATATTAATTTATTAATCTTATAAATTAATATCTCTCCTTTCATAATTTCCTTGTCCAGTTGCTAGGTTGAGGGCAACCCAAAAGGACTGTGCTGCTATCAATTCAAGTACATACCAATTATAGTTATGGGCTTAGACACCTAATCCAACACCATATACTCCGAACCTTGCTGTTTCGGACCCTCTCTCTGCTGTTGTCATATATCCCTCGTGTTCAACCCTCACCTCCAACCATACCTTGATGAATCAATGAATCAAGTATAAAACAAATCAGAGTATGAAATCAATTAAGAATGCGAGATTGAACACCAGATGTAAATATGATCTTGTTTCAGCTCTATTACGCTTTCGAATGTTTACAGAGAATAAAGACAGGTCTGTAAAAACTCATATCTAACTCTAGTAAATATCCCTATTTATAAGGAACTGAAAGCGTACAAAAAATATACTAAGGAATAGACACTAACGCTTCGAATAAAAGCGCCTTAGTAAAATACATTACAAAACATTTGAACAGTTCAGAATACAATTCGACTTATTACAATAATTCGACCCTTACAATCTCCCCCTTTGTAATCAAAGTCGAACTGCTTAATTTGTAAGAAGCTGGACGGAATACAGCATTACTCTTCGAATCTCCGTGTACCAGGAGATTATCTTCTTCAGCTCTTTCTTATCTCCTTCATTGTTCTTCTTACAGTGATTCATACGAACAATTAAATTCGTATATTGAGACGTTGAATACCTTTCCACTTCGCATGCCTGGAACAAGAAACGTTTTGCTTTACTAGCCTTGTCTTTTCCTACGAAGACCATTCCAAAAGGCTTCAGGCAAATTTCACCATCAGCATACTTCTTCAATTCTGCCCGAGTCTTCGTAGGAGCCATCGGAACTTTAATTTCCATACCTTTAGCCGTAGCTAACTCCACATCTGTAAGAGCCAAGCACTCATAGTAATTTTCGATGAAAATCTTGATGTGAGCAACCCCAAGCTTGAATTCATCAGGTTCTGTGTTTTGAAGGTATGAAAATGATTTGTCTTTTAAAACTAGTGCAACTTGTATAAGATCATATAAGTTCATTAATGGAAAATCTGCAACAGTAAACTCACAAATATTTCCATTTGCCCTGGCAACCACATACTTGAAATTTTGGACTGTGTTTTCGAATACCACATCCTTTTTCATACTGATCACTTTCTTGATTTTAATAAATGACCACACTTCCTCAGGGGCTTTTGCAAGAACAGCATGAAAACGAATTTTCATGTGTGTACCTTCATCATTTTCTTTAAAATTTCCTTCTGCTTTGAACTGAGGCATGATGAACATCATTTCGTTTATTGGAAAATCCAGCTGGCTTGGATCAGTATTCGTAACCAAATAACTTTGTTTTGGTTTCTTTTCAAACGAATACATGTGATTATACGCTACCTTGGCCTCGATTGTTTCGTAATTGTAGTGTTTAGACGGATCACCTTTGTCCATTCCCTTCGGATCACCAGCACGCTGAGCCATAATGCTTTGAATCAACCTTAGTTTTTCAATTTCAGCTTCTGCTTCAGCCTTCTTTTCTTCTTTCGACTTTTCCACAACAATCGATTTCCCTTTATCTTTCAAGGCTGAAGTATCAATTACTTCTTTTGGTTTCGAACCACTCTCACCAGTCTCTATAGATTTACCAATTACAATTCCTTTCGAAATAGGTCTTGTAATAGGTAATGTTGTAACAACTGTTGAAGAAACCATCCCAGCAGAAACTATAACTGGCTTTGTTGTTGGGATCTTTGAAGAAAATACCTTTCCTACAACTTTCGCATCTTCATCACTCGCCTTCGATTCACCAGTTTTTCTTTCTCCCCCTTGCACCCCTGTGAAAACAGGTGGGGCATATGTTGTTGGAAGAAGGCTTGTAATGTGAAATATAGGAGCGAGTTGCTTGTTGAGAAGTGCTTCGAATTGTATGAATTTTTGTGATAAAAATTCAGGAGTAATTAGGGAAGAAGAAACCGGCTTATCTGATAGATCTTTTAACTCTTTTAACAAAGTGATCAATTCCAAAAAGTTGTCACTTTCGGATGTTGAAAGTTAAGTTAGTTGTGGACTCAAATTTTCATACAATTTAACAAATCTTGTGACTGCATCACAAATGATATCAACCTTTTGATTCAGAGAAGCATAATCTTGTTGAAAATTTCCAATTTCTTTTTGCATGTCTTCGCGGAGTTCACGAATTTGCAAATTGACATCAACCTTCTCCAAAATTTGAGATTCAGAGTCGTTAATCATCCCCGATACTTTACTGACAATTCTGGCTTCGAACATTTTCAACAATGAATCAACCTCCATACTTGAAACAGACGAACCACCCCCCGGATCAGCTTGAGATTGAATTATAGAAATCAACTTCTGATTCAGAATTTTAAATTGCTTCATGGTCAGCAGCATATGATCTAGAAACGCCTCTTCCTCTTCATGAAATTCTAATTCTTCAAACGTACCTCCAAACCCCTTAGTATCAGTTTCTGTCTCCATAAAAATGGTTTCTTGAACATTCGAATTCGGTTTGGGTGTGTCTGTGGATTGTGAAGAAAAAATAGAAGTGAATGGTTGATTGATAATGTTTTCGAATGTAGGAGAATCAGTGGTTGAAGTAGTGGGAATAATGGATGGTGGTAAAGAAACAATACTTTCGAATGGAGCAGAAGTAGATTGACCTTGATCTTCATTCTTCGCATTTCCATCACCCATATTGACATTTGCATCCGTATCAGATACGTTGTCAGGGATGCCTGAAGTTCGTACCGCCTCAGAAACTGATTTGGCAACCGAATCTTCGGGTGGTGTGACGACTGTCTGCTCAGGAGTTGAACTTCCTGCGTGAGGAGTTAACTCTGGTGTTTCTGGAATTCTTTCACCATCATCTTCTGTTGACTCAGTAGAAATCACGAGTTTTCGGGTCTTCTTCTTCTTCTTTGACAAATGTTTTGCCATATCCTCAGCCCTTCGTTTCTTGGACACCGGAGAAACATGTACTGGCACTTCTCTAATTAAAACACCTTGATGAGTGATTTGAGATTTTCGAACCACTTTATGTGTAGGAGTCTTGCTTTTATGGTTTGACTTCATTTTGATTCTTCGAAACATACCAGTCTTCGAAGGAATGACTACATTCTCTTGTGTTTCTTCAATAATAGGCTCAATCACTTGAGTTTCAGCAACAGACACTTCAACTGTTTCATGCTTCTTTGGAGATTTCGAAGATTTTAACTCTGTTTCAGTCTTCTTCATCTTCTTGGATTTCTTATCATCTCTTCCCAATAGTATGCCTGTTTTGATTGTAGAATCAATGGTCTTCAAATATGCCACCAAGACAGAATTCGAAGGATCAACTCTTTTAAGCATTGCATCGGGAATAGGAGCAACTGATGGAAAAACTTCAGCACTATCTGTGACATCCTTCGGATAGTGGTACGATTGAAAAACGGCTTTTTCTTCATCATTGGGTACCAAAATCCCTTCCTTGTTGTAAAAGTATTGCAAAATCAAGCTTCAGTATCTTGCACACGAAATAACATGAATAGCATTCGTGTGTTCTACACCCTTTTGAAATTCCTTCCATAATTGTGTAGAATAATCCACTTGAAGATCATAATAGATTCCAGCAACCATTGCATAAACCTCCATTATTCCTTTATCAAGACCAGCTGTTCTCCCAGTTAAACATCTTAGAAAAATTCCAAATAAGAAATTCCATAGTCGTGGAAGACCAGATTTCTTAAAATCACTGATCTTTGATAGTGGAGGCTGATATCCCATCTCATTAAACATATTGACAATTTGAGGAAATGTGAAAGCAACATATGGAGGTGAATTCGGAATTTCAAGAATTTGACAAAAGAGTTTCTTGGATAGCCTGACCTTTTTGTCGTTCACCAGATGAATGGTAATCGTATCAGAAGCTTTGTTGTTAGTAGTAGTTGATCCTACTTGAGAAATCCAGGACATTGGAATAGAGAATGAACTGAACATCGCCTTAGACAAAACAGTTAAGAAAAATTTGGGATATTGTGATATCAAAATTTCAAATTGACACAAAAGCAGATGAAATCCCGGGCAAAGATTGCTTTGTTAATCATTAAGAAAAATGATCAACAGCTTGTGTAGGTTCCCGTGAATTACAACCGAGTACTTGTTGATAAGTATCGAAGGGTTTCTTTTATAATGCTTCGTGGGTAGGAAAAAAATTTCGTTACATATCATCCTAAACTTAAGGTGAGAAATTGTAACAGAAATTACCTGTTTGACCAGTGTAGTCAGTGACAAGTGTGTTTTGAAAAATTTTAAGTGACATGGACTTTCGAATGAAACTCACACGGAAATCATATTCAAGAAAAAAAATTGTGCTGGATCTTGTTGGGTAACAAACATCATGGTTTTCGAATGTTTGATCAAGACCACTCATTTGAAATGAATATGATTTGGAGTTTCGAATTTTGGTACTGAAACAAATGTTTCGTAAAAATCTGGAACATTGTTCCCCGTCAATTCCTTAAAAATATATTGAAAATTGGGTTTCACTTTCATCACGGTCTCATGATGTCAGATCATAAACACAGATTTTTGATATGTCTAAGTCTCGATGGGTTTGATCAGAGACCTCTCGGACATATGTCTTCGTGTGTGATCGTGTAAGAACTTTATAGGTGAAAAAGATTGATGTAAGACACGAAAAGTACCTCTGTTATTTTTGGACCAAACAGTAAACTCTTAACTCATTTTGAGAAGAGTCAGGTAGCTCAGAGACTCATGTGAATATAAGCCTGATTGGGAAGAAATTTTCGTATGAAAAATTTCATTAAGGCTTTCGTACACACACATTGAGTCATTGGAGGCTTTTGGACAACATGCAACAACATGCTTCTAGGGACAACTTAGCTAGTTCAAGTGATAAAAAATGTATTGATTCATACAAAAAAAATGTACCTGACCCTAGAACTGCAAGCATAATCCACTTTATATCTTCATGATGTTCTGCAACAAAATACTAAAAAGAAACAAGAATCAAAATACTTTTGTTGTTTTGAATTTTTCGAAAGTAGAGACAGAACAAACAAAAATCTTTTTGGATTTTTAAGTTTTCAAAAATTAAATGACAAAACAAAAGAAAATCTTTTTGGATTTTTGATTTTTCGAAAATTGAATGACAAAACAAAAGAAAATCTTTTTGGATTTTTGATTTTTCGAAAATTGAATAACAAAACAAAAGAAAATCTTTTTGAATTTTTGATTTTTCGAAAACTGAATGACAAAACAAAAGAAAATCTTTTTGGATTTTTGATTTTTCGAAAATTGAATGACAAAACAAAAGAAAATCTTTTTGAATTTTTGATTTTTCAAAAATTGAATGACAAAACAAAAGAAAATCTTTTTGAATTTTTGATTTTTCGAAAATTGAAAATAAACTGTACTTGTTGCAAAAATACGAAATTTTATCATCCCCTTATAAGTGACAAATGTACGAATTCGAAGGGGTCGAAGCGTTGACTATGAACAGTAACCTCTGAATTCTGACGGATATTGCTTTGTCTTTCATTCAGCGCCTCTGAATCATTCCTGGTCATTCATCATTCGCCTTTTTCACATGGAACAGAATTTCCATCGATCATTCCAAGTCCTTCTATAATTTTTACAAGGGATTTTTCATCTAAAGGTTTCGTGAATATATCAGCTAACTGATCAGTTGTTTTCACGAAATGTACTTCAATATTCCCATCCTCCACGTGATCCTTGATGAAATGATAACGAAGTGCTATATGTTTAGTCTTCGAATGCTGCACAGGATTATGACAAATTCTTATTGCACTTTGAGAATCGCAATATAATGGAATCTTTTTCATATTGATTGCATAATCACGCAATTGACTTTGAATCCATATAATTTGTGAAGTGCAAGCAGCAGCAGCCACATATTCTGCTTCAGCGGTTGAAATGGATACACATGTTTGCTTTTTCGATAGCCAGCTCACCAATTTGCCATCTAGAAATTGACATCCACCACTTGTGCTTTTTCGATCAAGATTACACCCACCTAAGTCTGCATCCGAATATGCTTGTACAAAGAACCCAGTTTTCGAAGGATACCACAATCCTAACGAAATTGTTCCTTTAAGATAACGAAATATATTCTTCACAACAGTGAGATGTGGTTCTCGTGGATTAGACTGATACCTAGCACAATTACACACAGAAAACATGATATCAGGTCTACTTGCTGTAAGATAAAGTAATGAACCAATCATGCTCCTATAAAGAGTTATGTCAACTGTAGGTTTATCTAACGAAGGTGTCAACTTTATGCCAGTTGCCATTGGAACTCGTAACTTTGTGCTATTCGTCAATCCAAACTTTTCTAGCAGATTCTTCGTATATTTTTCTTGATTAATAAAAATTCCTTCTCTGCTTTGACGAATATACAAACCAAGAAAATTATTGATTTTTCCCATCATGCTCATTTCGAACTTACTTTTCATCAAATCTTCGAATTCTCTAGATAAAGCAGGGTCAGTTGAGCCAAATATAATATCATCAACATAAATTTGAACAAGCATTAGATGATTCCCAACTTTCTTTCGAAATAATGTGGGATCAACAGATCCTTGTTTAAATTTAGATTGTTTCAAAAATGAAGTAAGAGTTGCATACCATGCTCGTGGTTCTTGTTTCAAACCATAAACTGCCTTATCTAAAATATAAACATGATTTGGAAATTCCTCATTAATAAAACCTGGGGGTTGTTCCACGTAAACTGTTTCTTCAAGCTCTCCATTTAAAAATGCACACTTTACGTCCATTTGATAAACATCAAAGTCTTTGTGAGCTGCATAAGCCAGAAATATACGAACCGCCTCGAGTCTTGCGACAGTGGCAAAAGTTTCTTCATAGTCGATTCCTTCTTGTTGGGCTTATAGTGTTGCGTCATGGGCTCGGTCCTTAGCCCGATTTTGATTGCCGGTTTGGGCCTGTCCAACCGTGCATGTTTTCTCTAGGGTTTAGTATTTAAGCTGCATGCATGCAGTCTTTGTAGATACGCTTTAAGGATTATTCTTTTTGATATTGAAAACCCCAGCTCGCCTCTAGAGTGGAAGTTCTTCATAGAGCTCTGCTGAGGCGTGACTATATATGAATCATAAGCATATTGTTGATTCTGTTATTGTGTTTGTTTTGTTTGATCTTTATCTTTTACCTGTGAAAGATCTAATCGATCTAAGATTAATTCTCATCAATTGGTATCAGAGCAGGAGACTGTGTAATTCATACACATCTCTTCTGTTGAAGAAGTTATCAGGGTTTTCCGCATTAATTGATATTAATTGAGCCGTCATTCCATATTGGCGTGTCTCATTAATTGTCGATCTTACCCTAACGATAAATTACAAGTCTGATCTTAAACAGGTTATCGATCAAACTTCATCACAATGTCCATGGATGATTCGCAAACCAATCCAATTAACATCTCCAACAGTATCGGATCAACGACTAGGATTCCAATCTTGTACACTCAAGATTATGAGGTTTGGACACATCACTTCGAAGATTATGTGAGTGGCTCAGAAGATGATGGGTACTTGATCTGGGAAGCTATCACTGTTGGCCCGTTTGCTCATACAAACAACTCAAGGATTGTCAAAACTCAAAAGGAGTACAATCAGCTTGTGAGTGATGTGAAAGACATTCCTCAAGACGAGAAAGATAAGTTTAAATGTAACATTAAAGCCTTAAGAATGATTAGGTTTGCATTGCAGTCAGATACATTTCGTTTGGTGAATTCTTGCACTACAGCTAAAGAGATATGGGACAGGCTAAAAGAATTGTATTCCACCGACGCAGATCTGGAACATTCGATTCAAACTCTTTTGCTTTCAGAGTTTGGTGATTTCAAACAAAAGCCCGAAGAGAAACTGGTTCAGGCTTTTGATCGTTTTAATCATCTCTTGAGTAAGATGATAAAGCATGGGATCGAAAGGAAAGTTATTGAACAGAAAGTTACCTTCATGAACGGTCTTAGACCCAAATGGATGGCGGTCGTGTCAACAGTAAAGGTACATGAACAGTTTAAATCGTATTCTCTGGTGAAACTGGTGGGAATTCTGAAATCCCATGAAAGTGCTCTGACTAAGGAAACGAGTGTGGTGTCTAGCTTGGGTTCGTTAGCCCTTGTTTCTAAAGGAAAAAGTTCTGTTGAAGAAGAGGAGGAATTAGATCTTTCTGACTATGATCTAACCAGTGAAGAGTATGCCCTGATGGTCTCTAATCCTAGAAAGTTCATTAAAAGGAAGTTCCCAGCCAACAAAAACCGAAATTGGCAGGGAAGTTACAGCGCTGAAAAGGTTAAGGAGGAACCGAAGATAGCGTCGAAGTCAGATGAGTCCAAGAAAGAAGTGAAAATTGGTGGAGACTCAGGATTTGATTGCCATTACTGTGGAGGCAAGAATCACTTTGCCAAGGACTGCATGCTGAAAAAGAGGGCAGAAAAGACGGATGATGATGATGAGGAAGCGAGCCTCATGAGACGACTGGAGGATATCAAGAAAAGAAAGTCTGCTGCTAACAATAAAACTATGAATGCTTTGATTGTACAGGATACAGACTACCGTGATGAATTCGGTGGCGTGGAAGTATGGTCCACAGATTCAGAGGATGAAGAATTAAGAAAACCCACTCATGGCAAGGCGATGCTGGTAAAAGAAGAACACACTGCTGGAAGGTGTTTCATGGTGACCGAAGGTGTATCCCAGATGAGAGGATATACAACTGATGGAGGAATAGAAGGTGAGAAGGAGCGAGAGGACAGGTGTTTTGCTACGAAACCTGTTAGTACTAGATCAATGAATGTGATGAGTTGATCAAGAAGGTACAAAATATTCTTGCTTCTCTAAAAATACCTGTTACTAACTATGAAAAGGAACTGAATAGCTTAAAATCTAAATTTTCTAGTATAAGTAGTAGTCTTTCCCAAACCCGTGTCACAAACTCTAACCTGACTGATCAAATTAGCAGGGTATCGTCGAAGAGTGAGGAAAGGAGGATGTAGATTGAGCTGAAGGAAAAAGAGTTGATTAGGTCTAAGGATGAGTCGATTTATTTGCAAAGAGACAATCTTAAACTGTTAAAACAACGAAATGTGTTTTGTTTGATTGCTAAAAGGCTTTATTTTAATATCACACAGTTGCATCTCGATTGTGAAATAGGAAAGAAGATACATCGCATGATTTATCCCTTCCTTGAGTTAAAGGAGGATGAAATCGATGCTGAAGCTTACATCTGTGAAAGTGTTGTATCCTCTGATGAGATCTCACCTACATACAAAATCGGTCTTGACAAAATTGAATCCTACATAAAGTCCAAGGACCATAAGGACATACTCAAAAATCTGTTAGATGAGAATGATAGATTGAAGTTAAGAGCCGAAACTATACAGAAATTTGACTCGTTGAATGCCAAATTAAGTTCAGAAAATAAAATTAATGTTGAAAGTGCATCTGAACTTAATGAGGACGATGATCTGAGTGAAATCTCTGTAGAGGATGTGGTGGACTGTTCTGAGTTTGTCAAGAGCGAACCTAAAACCCACAAAAATCTGATTTCTGAAAATTCAGTTGAATACGCTCGACTATCCAAAGACACGACCAAAGTCCTTAAAGAAAAAGCGGTTGTGTATCAAAAGGTACAATCAACTCCAAATCAAGTATACAAGGTTAATGGTGTAACTCAGCAACAAACAGCCGAACTGACGGCGATAGTAGCAGAAGATAATGTTGACGGATGTGATGAATTCTTCTGGTCAGCACCTATTGACAATGCTGATGAAACAGTAGGTTTGTCACAGAAGACCACATGGAGAGTGAGAGGCAGATATATAGCCGAACCACTTAATGATCCTACTCGTTTTGATGAGCCGAGCACAAGTGGGACTAAAAAGTCTTCAGATGAGCAAGTGGTTATTTCAAGCGAAACCAATCCACCTAAGTGCAAAGCTAATATTCAAAGTTCTGAGAAAAAAGGCTAACATTCACAGAAACCCAAAACAGGTGAGAGACAGAAAGCATCAAAGAAATGTGAGGTACAAGAAAAACCTTACCGAAAGGAAGCTGTTCTGGAAATCTCAAAATCCTAATTATGTTCGCTATGAAAAACCTTCTAAACAAAAGGAGGTAAGGAACAAAAAGGGAAGCACCGGGTCGCAGGAAGTAAGGAACCGAAAGGGTGGTTTCGGTCCCTCGACTGAAATGAACCGAAGGGAGAGCTTCGGTTCTCAGAACCACATCAACCGAAAGAACGGTTTCGGTCCTCAACTCAATAGCAACCGAAAGAGCGGTTACGTTTCTCAACCCTGCAAGACCAATCAAATGAACAGAAGATCCGATGTCCCTTCTAAACCTAACTCTTCTCGTTCTAATTCTTTCAAGGATTTAAAGGGGAAAGGAAATCTCTTTCCAGAAGATGACAGACGTCCAAAAGAAATCCAAAAGAATGCAAACGTCAACACCTCAAATCGTACGCCTGTCGAATTTAAGTCAAACAAAATTAAAGTTTTCACTATAAAAAGAAAAGATGAAACAACTTTAATTAAACGTACTTATTTGGTTGATATTTCTCTTACTATTCCCTCTCCTGTAAAAGGCTCACAAGGACCCAAGAAACTTTGGGTTCCTAAATCTGTTTAATATTTTGCAGGTTATGCGTGACGAGCAGTTTGATGAAGAATGGTATATTGACAGTGGCTGCTCACGTCACATGACAGGCAGGAAGGAAGAACTGAGGGAGTTTCGGTCTCTCAAGGATGGTGGTATTGTGAAGTACGGCAACAACTCGTTTGGAACAATTAAAGGCTATGGCATGAGTACGAATGGTGATTTCTCAATTAGAAAGGTCGCATATGTTGAAGGGCTTCAACATAACCTTATCAGCGTATCACAGCTAGTCGTTGGGACTGGATTGAAGGTATCATTTGATGATGAAGGCTCAGAGATAGTCGAGAAGAAGTCAAATAACATTCTACTGAAATCGAAGCGAAAAGGGGAAATGTACCCTTTAAACCTCAATCCAATTCGAGGTAAACCAGCAGTTTGCTTACTCACGAAGGCTCATTCAGATGAAAGCTGGTTATAGCATCGACGTCTCTCTCATCTTAATTTCAAGGATATAAACAAACTGGTTTTAGGAGATCATGTTCGAGGTCTTCCAGTTCTCAAATTCGACAAAGAACATTTATGTGCAGCCTGTGAATTGGGAAAACAGAGTAGACAAAGTCATCCCTCCATTATCAATACAAAAGTGATAGAGCCATTGGAATTATTGCACATCGATCTGTGTGGCCCCTCTTCCATTGAAAGCATTGGTGGAAATAAGTACATTTTGGTCATTGTCGACGACTTATCTCGCTTCACATGGGTATTTTTCTTGAAGCAAAAATCTGAGGCTACTCCAAGGCTCAAGCTCTTCATAAAGCAGGTTGAAATTCAACTAAGGAAAGTTGTTCGTAACGTAAGAAGCGACAATGACTTGGAATTCAAAAACAAAGATTTCGAAGATTTTCTTGCTGAGAAGGGAACGACTCATAATTTTTCAGCCCCATATACTCCACAGCAGAACAGAATTGTTGAAAGAAGAAACCGATCTCTGTGCGAAGCAGCTCGCACTATGCTAAGCTTCGCTTCATTGCCTCTGTATTTCTGGGCTGATGCTATCGCTGCCGCTTGTTACACTCAGAACCGATCATATCTAAACAAGCGATTCTCTCACACTCCTTACGAGATCTTAAACAATCGCAAACCGAATGTGAAATTCTTCCATGTGTTTGGTTCCAGGTGCTTCGTCTTCAATTCTAAAGAGAAGCGAAATAAGTTCGATGCTAAGGCTGATGAAGGTATATTCCTAGGTTACTCCCTGAATTCTAAGGCATACAGAGTTCTGAACAAGCATTCTAAGAAGATTGAAGAAACATACTATGTCACTTTTGACGATAGATATGTTAAGAAGATGAAGGCAACCGAAAGTACAACTCAGGAAATCTTTCCAAAGACTGGTCACGTAACAGCCCCAATTTCAAATCTTTTCGAGCAATACATGCTTCTTTTTGATGAGCCTCAAACGGCAATTAATTCTGAATCAACAGCGAAAGACAACAAGGTTGACAGTCTAAAGCAAATCATTGATGATGCTGCTCAAAAGATGGCTGCTGATCATCCTAAAGCAACCGAGAGGCCAGTCGAAGGTGAACCTTCAAATGACCGCCCTTCAGTCCAGGGGGAGGGTCCGAATCCACAACCAGATCAAGGTCCTTCATTCCAGGGGGAGAATTCAACGTCACAATCATCTGGCTCAACCGAAAGTCCAAACGCAGGGGAGCATTCTGATCCAGAATTCGTGTCATCATTCAAGGGGGAGAGTACACATGTCAATGATGATACTTTATCAGAATTGGAAGAAGAAATCGATGCAGAATTGGATCCCTCTTGTGATCCAAATTATCCTCCACTTATTAAATGGACCAAAGATCATCCTCAGAGTCAAATTATTGGAGAATCTTCAGAAACGGTGTTAACTCGATCACAGATCAAAGCGAAACAAGCTGCACTCTTTTCTCAAGTAGAGTTTTGCATGTTCAACTCCTTTGTTTCCAAAGTTGAACCGAAGACTGTTAGCTCAGCACTTGATCATTCTGAATGGGTTCAAGCCATGCAAGATGAGTTGAATGAGTTTGAAAGAAACAAAGTATGGCGTCTTATTCCAACTCCAAAGGATGCCTCGGTTGTCGGTCTCAAATGGGTATTTAGAAATAAGATGGATAAGGAGGGGAACGTGATTCGCAACAAAGCTCGTTTAGTGGTGAAAGGCTACTGTCAAGAAGAAGGTATCGATTATGAAGAGACTTTCGCTCCAGTTGCTAGATTAGAGTCTGTTCGTATCTTTCTTGCCTATGCTGCACACAAAAACTTTGAAGTCTATCAGATGGACGTCAAGTGTGCCTTTCTCAATGGTGAACTTGAAGAAACTGTGTACGTTGAACAACCGCCGGGCTTCGTGAACGAAAAGTATCCAGGTCACTGCTACATACTTGACAAAGCGGTATATGGCTTAAAGCAGGCTCCCAGAGCATGGTATGAAACTCTCACTCGGTTCCTAAAAATGTCTAGATTCAAACAAGGCTCGGTTGACCCAACCTTATTTCGAAAGAGAGAGGGTAACCACCTTATGATAGTCCAAATTTATGTTGATGACATCATCTTCGGCTCCACGAATCCCAGCTTAACAGCTGAATTCAGGAAGTTGATGGAAACTAAATTTGAGATGAGCTCAATGGGTCCAATTAACTTTTTCCTTGGCTTAAACATTAGACAGGGACCCGAAGGCATCTTTATTAACCAGGAGGCATACACCAAAACACTGCTTGCTAAGTTTTGAATGATGGGAGACTCCAGAGTTAAAGTTCCAATGGCTTTTGGGACAAAGCTTACACCTTCATTGGAGAAGCCAGCCGCTGACATGACGCTTTATCGACAAATGATTGGCTCACTGATGTATCTCACGGCCAGCAGACCTGACATCATGTTCTCAGTTTGCTATTGTGCCAGATTTCAAGCTAACCCACGCGAACCTCATTTGTAAGCTGTGAAAAATATCTTTCGATATCTGAAGCGAACATCCTCTCTTGGTCTTTGGTATCCGGCTAATTCAGGATTCTTTGTTCAAGCGTTCTCAGACGCTGACTTGGGCGGATGTGGATTAGATCGTAAAAGCACCACTGGAGGATGCCAATTTCTAGACGGTAAATTGGTCAGCTGGCAATCGAAGAAACAAACCTGTGTTTCTCTTTCCACAGCTGAAGCTGAATACATCGCTGCTGCCTCATGCACATCTCAGGTGATATGGATACAGAGTCAGCTTAGAGATTACGGGCTAAATATGAAGAAAATCCCACTATATTGCGACTCTGAAAGTGCAATTAGGATCTGTCACAACCCAGTGCAACACTCAAAGACTAAACATATCGCACTGAGGTATCACTTCATTAAAGATCACGTGGAAGATGGCAACGTCGAAATTCACTTTGTAAGGACAACTGATCAACTGGCAGATATATTCACTAAGGCTCTTCCTGAAGCAAGTTTCAACAAGATTTTGCAAGGCCTAGGCATGATGGAATTGGAGTCAGTACCAAAATCGCCTTCGCTTCAATAAAGGTAAGAGGCGAAATAGAGTGAACCGAAATGAACCGAGCGTTCGGTCTATTTCGGGTTCGGCCCATTTCGCGTTCGGTCTATTTCGGGTTCGGGTCGACCATGAACCGAAATGAACCGAGCATTCGGTCTATTTCGGGTTCGGCCCATCTGAACTCGTTTGCTTCTTCTCATATCAATGCGTTTTGTTTGTATTCTTTTGTATATTTAAAAAAAAAAAAATTCCAAAAATATTTTATCTTTCTGTTTTTATTTCTTTTCAGAAACCTTCCAAAAATTCAAAAATATTTCTGTTTCTTTGTTTGTTGGTTTGTGTGGTGTGTTTCTTTGTTCTTATTAGGTAATAAGAGAACCAGTAAATCAGAATATGGAACTAAGGCAGGTATATTTCTTTCCTTCAGTACTAGTTAAGTGTCCCTAGAAGCATGCTGATGTATGTTGACCAAAGCCTCGAACGATTCTGAGTAAAGCCTTAATGACTTGATAAATACAAATCTTGTCTCACCAATCAGGCTATAAAATTTACTCTAATCATGAGCTGCCATACTTCTCTCAAATTGAGTTAAGAGGTTTTCTGCTTTGTCAATCAGTTCTAGCAGAGGCACTTTCGTTTCTTTTACCCACCTTATTTTTCTCCATCACTGATTCGTTTCACATTTTGTAACCCTTGAGACTCTCAGCCATAACCACTGAGGTTTATGGTTATACCAATTCTGTGTTGATGATCTTAAGTTCGTTCACCACGACTTAAGTAAAACCCAAAATCCAACTCCCTTACTGAATTGACGGCGAATACTTTACCGTTTGATCTATGAAATCTCCTTTTTCGTTTTACGCAATCCTAATGAAAGTGCTTATTACCAAAGCTTTTCTTCCAAATGGATCCATGTTTTAATTTTTTTTTCTTCCAATTACGATTTCAACAAGTCACTGAATATGTTCCCTACCTACTTGTTCAATAGATTACATCGATCTAACAAGTACTTCATTCAGTTTCGGTCTTATCTCAAGTCTCGAATTCATGAATTGAAGCGAAAGCCACCTGTTATGAGCCTTAGATTTAAAAGATGTCTTTCAATACTTCTTAACAAGTATTTGATCGTTATTTAATGGGAAGCCATACAAGCACTTTAAGGTCTCTCTTGACTTTGAAGGAAGAGATTCGTGCCCAGAATCAGCTGCTTTATGTTTTTTTTAAGACATCACAAATTATCTTGCACAAGTCGCTTTATTTATTTATCTTTTACACTCTATGCACGAATTTTTTTTCCAAAAACTAGTTCTATTAATGGTGCTTCAATGATCGATAAAGTTAAAAAGCGATGACGATTCATGTAAAATATGGGGTGACGATTGGGATAGAGTTAAGGCTGACTCAGCATTTCTCCAACCGTTAAGATGATTTGAACAAGTGCTTTTTATGGAATGGCGTGTAAAAAGGAAACGCCCTTTCTCTTTCATGCGTCATCACTGGGTATGACTACTGTTCATCCGTCACATCAGGCGCCGGTTCAAATAACTCCAAGATATCAGCCGGATTTTTCTCTCTCCTACTTGTACGTATAAAAGGATTTGGCACGCTGCTCTTTACCCTTTTATCACTTTCAAAACTCTCGAAGAACAAAGGCGATTCATCTTACTGTTCATCTTCTTCTCTAAGTTTCTACAATGGCAGAATCTTCTTCAGTTCAAGATACCTCTGTTCACCCAACCCTTCTCACTATCAAACCTCAACAAAATCTGATCATCGATCTCACACCCTTTGTCTATGAACCCTACATGCTGTATGTTGTTGAGTGTCTTAAATACTCGCCTTTAGTCGGCGCTCTGTCAAGAGTTGAAGTTGTTCCCATGGCCTGCCTCTCACTAATCTACTCCACTGCTTACTACGACAAAGCCGCTGAAAGGATTCACTTTGAACTCCACAATGAGAAGTCCTCCATCTCCAAGAACCGCTTCTGTGCCCTAATTGGTCTCCCTTAAGAACCAACCAAAGTAAACCCTGAATCGATCACTACTGGTCAGTTGTTCTCCATGTTTTATCAAATGGGGTACACTGAAACCCTAACCACCATCACCAAGTTCAAGAAGTCTTGCCTTCCTCCTCCATGGAATGGCTTATTCACTCTACTGTTCAAAGGATTCTCTGAGCGCAGCGCCGGCTCAGATGGAGCAAGCAAGTCCTTTATGACTGTGCTTTATGGTCTATATCACGGGATTGATCTGGACTATGGTACAATCATCTGGCAACAACTGATTCAAAGCTTGAGTTCTTCCTCCAGACACTCCGAAATCTCGTGTGGACGGTACTGGTCAATCATCAACAAGTGGGTAATGGATCGCCTTCACGTTCCAACCATGGCAGACTCTCTTCTCTCCTCTATTGCCACTTTTCACACAACGAAGATAATTGTCATGGATCTCACCAAGTATTCTTTCACTGGATCCATCCTTGACACCATGCTTGCTTGTCTGCCTGAAGCAAGTAAACTTCTGCAACAATACAGGGAGTTTCCTTCTTGGGGTCCACGGGAACTAACCCTAGCCATGGTTCGATCCATTGAAGAAGCTGACAAGCCAGCCAAGAGGGGAAAGAAAGCTGCGACTCAGAAGGAGACGAAGGTTGCTAAAACAACCAAGGGGCGAACCCCTATGAAGCGAAGGTCAGACAAGGCCGCTATGTCCCAGCCTGAACCCAAGAAGCAGAAAAAGCCCACTCGGAGACTCATACTCCAATCTTCAAGTGATTCAGACTCAGAGTATGTCCCTCCCAAACACACATCTGCTCCTCCTTCAGAATCTGAAAGCGAAAGCTCTGACAAGGAGGCTTCGGGTCGTGGTAATACCCCGCCTCGCTCTCCTACCCCCGAAATTCCAGTTCGCTCCCTCCCTCCTTCTCCTCCACCCGTTTCTGTCCCAGTATTCATACCTCCTATATTTCCCATCTCTACATCTCAACCATCTCACACTACTCCCATCCCTAATCCCATCTTTACCAACACTACCACTACCACCACTACTACACAAGCTCATTCTTTAGCTCCTATCCCCCCTGTTACCACTGAACCTCCTGTCACAACCAAACCCTTATCACCTACCCCATCTACTGACACCACCCTTGTTCTTGGAGGTGAGGACTTGGAATTTGATTCCACCTATTTCAGTCCTTATCGTGTCCAGAGTGATGAAGATGAAGATGCACCTGTAACCAAGCGTCATCTCAAAGCAGTCAATGATAAACTTGATCAACTTATTTCCTCTTCTTCCTCTGGGGCTTATTCAGATGCTGCTCTCAAAGCATTATTTTCTTCTGTTGTAAAAGAACGTGGCGCATCCCTTTCTGCTGCAGCCAAGGCTATCGACGCCTCCACTTCCCAGTGTCAAAAGGCCTCGCTTACAGTCGAGTCCTCCTCTAAAGAATGCAGAGAGGCGACCGCAAAAGTCGATAAACTAATTTCTGAGGCTAACCTGTTTCTAGATTCATTGCAGGCTGCTGCTCAAAAGAATGCTAAGACAGTAAATGATTCGGTTGCAAATCTTCAGCATTCTCTAGCACTCGAACGAGCTAATCTTGAAGTTGCCCGAAAAGCCATTGAAGCTGCAAATGTCAATCTGCATGATAAAGTCAATGATCGCTTAACTCAACTGGAGGCAGAATTGGCAGTTGAAAATCGAGTCATGGATGAACTCGACAAGCGAACCTCTCAACTGAAAATCCAGAATCTCAAACTTCGCACTGCAACAGCTGAACTCAATGACTTGAAGTCTGAGAGGGAAGTTATTCGAGGCTCAGCTGCTGATGTTCACTCCATCTTACTTCACCTCCTTGAAGCCCATGATCCTATCATCACCATCACCACTCGCAGGCATTTGGCTGATAAACTTCGACCTGCACTGGCCATTCTTAGTCGTATTGAGGGTGTTCCGGTGCCTGGTGTCCATCCGAAACAAGGGGGAGAGAAGACGAAGGTTAATGAAGCTTCGGTCAGTGATAGATGCAAGAAGAAGAAGAAGAAAATTGGTGAAGATGATGATACTGATGATGATATTGAAGATATTTTTAAACCAGATCCCTCTAATCCTTTTCAGAAAACAAAGGCATCTGATAAGGAACTTGAAGAAAAACTGATGAAGGAATCGATAGAGCTTGAAAAAGAGCTTAAAGAAAAAGAGCTCATGGAAAAGAAGAAGTCCATTTTTCATGTGTGGACTCTTGATTCGCTTCAAAAGTGTGATATCATTGAACCTTGTACATTGTGGCTAGAGCCTGTGATGTCGTTTGGGCTTGAAAACTCCAAGGATGCACAGTTTGACATGCCGATCACGCGAAAGGCATTCATCTTTCACTGCTTTAACTCAACTGTTTCTATTCCCTCTCCAGACCCGAAGGTTGATCGGGATCTTTTGGAGTTCTATCTGGAGTTTGCTCAGGCACATCACCTGACATGGAGCTTACAGAAGATTACTACTGTCAAGGTTCTAAAGCCTTACTCAGCAGGGAAGTTTGTCAATGTGAAATTCAAAGTGACTCGAGGCTCTGAAGGCTCGGTTCATAACTTCACCCTTGCTGATCTACCGAACCTCAATCCCCACGACTGGATACTTCTCAACAACATCCTGATGTCAAATCCACAGGAGTACCAGCCGATCATTGACCATATCAAGCGAATGCTTGTATGCTACATTCACGAAGTGGCGAAAATGGACCAAGAGATCGCCGCTGCCATTCACAAGCGTCCAATGATCAAACCTTCCGGCAGAATGGGCGATGTGAATGTTATGGTCAAGGGTAGAATCGACCCACAGTCTCACACACTAATGTTTGTCAGAGGCGAAAAGCAAAAATGTATCTTCGCTCTGTGTGATAAGCACTTATTCTCAACTGCTTGCTTGGAGCATATCTTGGAGATTATCCACAAGTGCAATCAGAATTCTACAGCCGATAAGAAGCTGTTTACTGACATGCTACGATGGTACATTCAGTTTCGGCAAACACTTCTTGCAGTCATCCCTCGGCTGTTCAAGGTTGTCAAGACTGTGAAGCCTACTCAAAGAAATTGATCTCTCGCCTCATTTGACGCAAAGGGGGAGATTGTTGGGCTTATAGTGTTGCGTCATGGGCTCGGTCCTTAGCCCGATTTTGATTGCCGGTTTGGGCCTGTCCAACCGTGCATGTTTTCTCTAGGGTTTAGTATTTAAGCTGCATGCATGCAGTCTTTGTAGATACGCTTTAAGGATTATTCTTTTTGAGATTGAAAACCCCAGCTCGCCTCTACAGTGGAAGTTCTTCATAGAGCTCTGCTGAGGCGTGACTATATTTGAATCATAAGCATATTGTTGATTCTGTTATTGTGTTTGTTTTGTTTGATCTTTATCTTTTACCTGTGAAAGATCTAATCGATCTAAGATTAATTCTCATCACTTCTTGTTGTGAATATCCTTTAACAACAATTCTGGCTTTGTTTCGAACAATATTTCCATCTTTGTCGGTTTTATTTTTAAAAATCCATTTTAACCCGACAATCGAAACATTTTCAGGTTTAGGAATTAATCTCCAAACCTTGTTTCGTTCAAATTCAGACAATTCAGATTGCATTGCAACAACCCAATCTAAGTGTTCCATTGCAACCTTAACTGTTTTTGGTTCAATTTTAGAGATGAAAACATTGAATATGCAAAAATTCTTGATGAGTATTCAATACCTCATTCTTTGCACAAACTTGAGCTCTTGTTAAAACACCCTCTTGTGGATTCCCAATCACTTGATTCTTCGGATGATCTCTTGTCCATTTTTCCATTGGCGGATATGCTGGATCAAATTCCAGAGGTGCATCTTCGTATATATCATCATTCTCTGAACCTGCAATCGAACAAACATCATCAAAATCATTATTATTCTCAATGTTTTCTAAATGCTCCCCCACAACATTATGCTCCCTCTCAACATCATGCTCCCCCTCAACATTAGCATTCACTCTTCCATTCTCCCCCTCGAAAGAATGTTCTTCCTCAACTAGAGTATTCGAATCCAATTGCTCCCCCTCCACTGGATTGTTTTGCATACTTTCACCTTTCTCTGGAGAAGTTGATGTTGAATTATCAGTAAGCTTTGTTAGTTCAGAGAGATGATTATCATTTGCATTTATTTCAGCATCAACTGCATGATCTGAAATTCCAAAAATTAAATCATAATCAATATCTAAGGTTTGTGAGGATTCAGATTCATCTTGTATGTTTTTCAGAATAGGATGATTTTCAAACTGCAATGTAGTTTGTTTAATGTAATAATCATCAAATGTAAGATTAAAAGTTTCTTCAACTTTTCGTGTTCTTTTGTTCAACACATGATATGCGACTGAATTATTCGAATATCCCAAGAAAATCCCTTCATCTGCTTTAGCTTGAAATTTCGTAAGATTATCCTTGAGATTCATAATGAAGCACCTGCATCCGAAAACATGAAAAAATTTGACATTAGGTTTTCGATTGTTGAGAATTTCATATGGAGTAATGTTAAAACGACGATGAATGAAAGATCTGTTTTGAGTGAAACATGCGGTGGATACTGCTTCAGCCCAAAGGTATTGTGGAAGATTCGTATATGCCAACATAGTCCTTGCCGCTTCGCATAGAGACCTATTTCTTCGTTCAACAACACCATTTTGTTGTGGTGTGTATGGAGATGAAAAGTTATGCAAAATTCCTTTGTCCACCAAAAATGAATCAAGGACCTTGTTCTTAAATTCAGTTCCATGATCACTCTTAATTTTTCAAACAATCTTCTTCAATGTTGTTTCCATCTTTTTGATAAAGTCAATCATGATTTGTGCAACTTCGGATTTAAGCCTAAGAAAATAAACCCACGTAAATCTGGAAAAGTCATCAACAATAACTAAAATGTACCTTTTCTTGTTGAGAGTTGAAACGGTTGAAGGACCACACAAATCAATATGTAAGAGCTCCAAAGGTGCAACAATTTTCGAATCTATCGTTATTGGATGACCTTGTTTATGTTGCTTTCCAACTTCACAAGCTGTACATAAAGAATTATTGTCAAATTTAAGTATAGGTAAACCTCTGACCAAATCTTGTACCACTAGTTTATTGATGTTTCGAAAATTGAGATGAGAGAGTCTTCGATGCCAAAGCCAACTTAAGTCTGATGTTGCTTTCGAAAGAAGACATATAGCAGGTTTCCCTACTATCGGATTGATGTCCAAAGTGAACATGTCACCTTTCCTTTTGGATTTCAGTAACACTTCTTTTGTGTTGACATTCGAAACAACACTTCCTTCTTCGTTAAAAAGAACTTGATTGCCAGTGCCCAGAACAAGTTGGGAAACACTTATCAAGTTATGTTGAAGACCTTCAACATACGCCACACGATTCACTGTGTATTGTCCGTTCGTGATCTTCCCATATCCTTTGACTTGACATTTTTGATTGTTCCCAAACTTCACAACTCCAGCATTTTTTAGACTTCGAAAATCACGTAAATTCTCCTTCTTCCCAGTCATGTGACGAGAGCAACCACTATCGATGTACCATTTATTATCATATTGCTCGTCACATAGTACCTACAATCAATGGAAAAATTTTGGTACCCAAGGCTTTTTGGGTCCTTGAAAATTAGATTTCAATTTCGAATGAAATGAAGAACTTTTAACCCAATCACAAACTTTGGTTTTGAGACTATCAATTAAGTTTACATCTTCATTTAAAGGAACCGAAACATAAGTTTTTGATGGTTTCGAATGTTCACTGACATTACCCTTCGAATTCTGAGTTTGTGAATGAACATTATTTGCTTTTATTACTGGTTTCCAAGCTTTGACTGATATGTTCGAATCCTTAGAAGATGAACTGCCGTTTGATGAAGTATTCACATACTTCTCATATGCTTCGTGAATTTGCTCCTTTGAAAATGTATTCGACTGATACATCTTTCCTTTGCCTTCAAGCCAATGATCAATGTTCTTCCTTGAAGTGATTCCTTTTTCTCGTGAAATTTTCATAGTTTCTTTCTTTGTTTGATTTGGAAAATTTGGCTTTTGAGGAACAAAATCAACTGTTGGATTTGTTATAAAAGATTGAGCATATGATGTATCATCTGTTGATTTAAAATGTTGATGTTGAAGAAATTTTTGTTGAAAAAGAGGAAATTTTAGCTTTAAAAACATTTTTGGGTAATTGTGATTCAAACATCTTTTGAGACTCAACATTTTGCCAAAATATTTTCTTTCTTGCTTGTCTTTTTGAAATGTTGTTTTCTTTCGAAAATCTGTCAATTTGATCTTTAAATTCCTTGGAGTTTAGTTTGACAACTTTTTCATTTTCCTTTATAACTTGTTTTGAATTCACTTTTTCAATTTTTGAGTTTTCAACCCATTTTCTTTGTGGTTTTTGACGTTGAAACACATACGAATTCTTTGTTAAGTTGTTTTCAACTGTGCTTTGATTTGCGAAAAAACCTTCATCAGTTGTTTTTGAATTATCCTCCTCAACTAATTTCTTTAATTCTGGTTTGATATTCTCAACATTTCCAGTTGTTACGAAAACTTGATTTGGAAAAATGACATCATCTGTACACTTGAAATTTGCATAAACCACAATATTTGTTTCAAGGTAATGTTCACTTTTTTCAGTCTTTACTTGTTCGAACTTTTATGTATCACCATACACCTGATCAACCACTATTCGTGGAGTTTCTTCATCCTTTGAAGATTTCTTTTCCTTTGAAATTTTCTCTTCATTTTCATCATCGCTATCATCAGTTTGACTGTCTTTGATATCCACGAAGTTCATATCACAAACTTTCGAAGTTGAAGGTATATCAATTTCTTTCTCAACCATCAAATCCTTAACTTTTTCTTTTCCTTTAAATGTAGATGCAACATTAACAATAGACAACTGGGAAGAATCAACATCCTCAAGTTCACTAATTTCACTAATATTGTCAGAATTATCTTCAATATCAGCAAAATTAGATTGAGAATCAGATGTTGAATTCTCAGTCTTTTTCAAAATTTGAATTTGTTCAGATTTAGTCAAAGTAGCATTCACTATGTTAACTAATTCATTCGCATCAAGACATTCATCAATTTTGACAATTCCATATTTATATCTATCATCAGGAACTTTGTCAAAATCAGCTATAATTTGCTCACAATCATACGAAATATTATCTACCTTAGCTCTTTCGTATGCTAGAAAAGGTAGTAACTTTCTATGTTGCTCTTAACTTATTTCACATGAATGATGTAAATCAGTTAATTTTCCATAAAGTCTTTTAGCAGCATTACAATAAATGTTTCTTTGTGCTAGCAAAAGTTTGACATCACTTGATAAGGTATCCCTATCACACATAATATTTGTTATTTGTAATTCCAAACAATCAATTTTACTTATTTTCATTTCTAATCGCTTTTTGGTCTCTAACAACTCCATTGACAACTTGTTGGCCTCATTGCTAGCAGACACAACAATTGAATCAAAATAAGTAACCGTCTCATCAAAAGATATTAGTTCAAAATCATAAGCATGTGTAGGAATATTGAAAGATTCGAGAATTTTACGTACCTTTGTTGTCATTGGGGATTTGTCTGCTGTCTTGGATATGAAGCATCGTCCTTTCACTTCGAATTCCTCGTCATCTGAGTCCTCCTCCATTTTCGCAGACATTGCTCCATGTGTTGGATTCCTCATTTCTTCATCATCTGATCCGGATGACCAGATTTGATACGTTCCATCTTCATCCTCATGTTCACCTTTTGCAACCAATGAAAAGTTTTTGGCTTTTGCACGAACCTCCTCAAGATTCTCTGCATAATACGCCTCATCTTTAACTTTATTTTTCCTCTCATCCTTCTTTCGAAGCATACAATCATTCGCAAGATGATTAGCTCCGTTGCAATAATGACAATCTACACCAACATCACCTTTCAGCTTTTTCTCGATTTTTCCTTCAGACATTTTCGAATCTTTCTTCTCAATTTTCTTTTTCTCCTCAACAACAGTTTTACTCACAGCATTTCCTTTTACCTCAGCAAGCTTAGTCTTCGGATTGAACGACTTTTTGAAAAACTTCTTAACCTGATTATTCGAGTAAAAAGCTATTGCCTCATCATCCGAATTCATGATGAATCCTTCTTCTTCCTCAGAATCACCATTTTCAGCTTCTTTCTCAGATATCTTTGATACAAGTGCCAATGGACCTCCCAAATTCAGCTTCGTCTCCTCAGCAATTTCATTTACCTCATATTCGTGTGTCTTCAACTGATTGTACAAATCATTGAGAGTTGATGTATCAAAACTTTGCTGATTCTTCACCATCATACTTACGCTTCTCCATTCTTTTCGAAGACCCATCACAAAAATGAGATTGAATTCCATTGAAGTCCTGGTAATTCCATAGCGATTACAACGATAGATTAACTCGTTCAGTCGATCATAGTAGACTTCAATTGTTTCACCTTCTTTTTGTCTGAAATCTTTCAGCTCAACCAAACATTGTTTGACTGAATTGATTTTAGTCTTCTCACTTCCTTGAAACTTATCTTTCAGATTGTTCCAGATCTCCTTTGCAGTTGTACAACTCCTTACATAATTGTACACAACTGGAGGTAAAGCTCCTCGTAATTCTCTTATACACCTCTTCTCCAGTTTCTTCAGACGATCAGTTTGATTATCAACAACAAAACTTGTAGTAGATGAACCAATTGCTTGAACAGTCACTGGAACATTAACATTTCCAGTGATACACAACCATAATTCTTCATCAAGACCATTCAGATAATCCTGCATACGATCAGCCCACTGATCATAGTATTCGAGGATTAGCATTGGAGTTTTGGTTGATGATCCTAACAAATGAGAAAACGAGGTCATCAAATTGAGATTGAAACTTGCCATTGTTGTACTGAAGTTGATTTTGAAAATTCTTAAGAAGATTTGGAAATTTGAAAACAAACTAGTTGAATCAAACCGAAATTGCTAGAAGAACACTCGATTCAACAATTCAAATGCAGAATCAAATCACAAACTAGGATCTAGACAAATTTTTTTCACGATCAAAAAGTGCGGAAATTCGAACCAAAAATTTGATTCAAAAACTTTTTGAATGGATGAAAATCAGATCACAGATGTGATTCCTGCTCTGATACCAATTGATGAATCAATGAATCAAGTATAAAACAAATCAAAGTATGAAATCAATTAAGAATGCGAGATTGAACACCAGATGTAAATATGATCTTGTTTAAGCTCTATTACGCTTTCGAATGTTTATAGAGAATAAAGACAGGTCTGTAAAAACTCTTATCTAACTCTAGTAAATATCCCTATTTATAGGGAACTGAAAGCGTACAAAAAATATACTAAGGCATAGACACTAACGCTTCGAATAAAAGCGCCTTAGTAAAATACATTACAAAACATTCGAAGAGTTCAGAATACAATTCGACTTATTACAATAATTCGACCCTTACAATCTCCCCCTTTGTAATCAAAGTCGAACTGCTTAATTTGTAAGAAGCTGGATGGAATACATCATTACTCTTCGAATCTCCGTGTACCAGGAGATTATCTTCTTCAGCTCTTTCTTATCTCCTTCATTGTTCTTCTTACAGTGATTCATATGAACAATTAAATTCATATATTGAGACGTTGAATACCTTTCCACTTCGCATGCCTGGAACAAGAAACGTTTTGCTTTACCAACCTTGTCTTTTCCTGCGAAGACCATTCCAAAAGGCTTCAGGCAAATTTCACCATCAGCATACTTCTTCAATTCTGCCTGAGTCTTCGTAGGAGCCATCGGAACTTTAATTTCCATACCTTTAGCCGTAGCAAACTCCACATCTGTAAGAGCCAAGCACTCATAGTAATTTTCGATGAAAATCTTGATGTGAGCAACCCCAAGCTTGAATTCATCAGGTTCTGTGTTTTGAAGGTATGAAAATGATTTGTCTTTTAAAATTAATGCAACTTGTATAAGATCATATAAGTTCATTAATGGAAAATCTGCAACAGTAAACTCACAAATATTTCCATTTGCCCTGGCAACCACATACTTGAAATTTTGGACTGTGTTTTCGAATACCACATCCTTTTTCATACTGATCACTTTCTTGATTTTAATAAATGACCACACTTCCTCAGGGGCTTTTGCAAGAACAGCATGAAAACGAATTTTCATGTGTGTACCTTCATCCTTTTCTTTAAAATTTCCTTCTGCTTTGAACTGAGGCATGATGAACATCATTTCGTTTATTGGAAAATCCAGCTGGCTTGCATCAGTATTCGTAACCAAATAACTTTGTTTTGGTTTCTTTTCAAACGAATACATGTGATTATACGCTACCTTGGCCTCGATTGTTTCGTAACTGTAGTGTTTGGATGGATCACCTTTGTCCATTCCCTTCGGATCACCAGCACGCTAAGCCATAATGCTTTGAATCAACCTTAGTTTTTCAATTTCAGCTTCTGCTTCAGCCTTCTTTTCTTCTTTCAACTTTTCCACAACAATCAATTTCCCTTTATCTTTCAAGGCTGAAGTATCAATTACTTCTTTTGGTTTCGAACCACTCTCACCAGTCTCCCTGTAGATTTACCAATTACAATTCCTTTCGAAATAGGTCTTGTAATAGGTAATGTTGTAACAACTGTTGAAGAAACCATCCCAGCAGAAACTATAACTAGCTTTGTTGTTGGGATCTTTAATGAGTATTCAATACCTCATTCTTTGCACGAACTTGAGCTCTTGTTAAAACACCCTCTTGTGGATTCCCAATCACTTGATTCTTCGGATGATCTCTTGTCCATTTTTCCATTGGCGGATATGCTGGATCAAATTCCAGAGGTGCATATTCGTATATATCATCATTCTCTGAACCTGCAATCGAACAAACATCATCAAAATCGTTATTAAAACGGTTGTGATATGGCTTGTTATAAGGACGATTGTATTACAATAATTCGACCCTTACATACCTGCTCCCACCAACAACATCTATCAACTAACTGGTGACCTTAATCCTGAAGATATGGACTCCGAACTTCATTTTTAATAGGAGTTTGCCTTACTTTCCATGAAATACAATCGTCCTTATAACAAGCCATATCACAACCGTTTTCATGCTCCTCACCAAAATAATCTTCAACCTTTCAACAAACCTTCAGAAAACCCACCATCCTACAAACCTAACCTCCCTACACCAAATCACACCTCAGAATCATCACAGACTCCGAAGTCAGAAAAACCCAAGATTGTATGTCACAAATGTGGTCATGCAAATCACTTTGCCAAAGATTGCTTAGCCGAAGTCCCACAGAAACCCAAGATCAAGGACTCTGCTTACTATGCACGTCGAGCTCAAGAAATGGTAGAAAGTGAAAAGGCTTTCACTACCACTGTATCAAATGATATGGAAGGATATTGGTCTTCTGGAGATGATGATGACATAACCACTGGCAGAAACATGTGTCTTATGGATCGACAAGAAATTGAATGTGATGAAGGCTACTGGTCATTTGGGTCAGAGAGAGATGAAGAAGATGTTGAACCCAACTACTGCTACATGGCTACGAACGATCCACCTGGCAGAAGCATCGTTCAATAGGTAAAATCTATGATTACTGATAATAATTTTGACTTATCTCTTTGTGAACCATATCTAACCCATATACAATCAGATATGAACATCATTTACAAAGCCTATGAGTCAGCCATAGAAGCCAGTGAGAAGAAGGAAAGTGAATTAAGTCGTCTTAGATTACATTTCGAGGATAAGAAGTTAAAAATAGAGTCTTTAGAACGAGAGCTTGTAATGTCATAAGATGAATGTATAATTCTTAAAGACAAATGTGAAATAACTTATTCTGAAAGAAATGTTTTAATTTCTAACAACAAACATATCAATGCTAAAATAGATGTTTTGCATAATTCCATTGACATTCTTGAAGCAAATGAACAGATGAATTACCATTTTTGTCATCCTTGGTCAAAAGCTCCTGGTCTCGGAAGCGAGTTTCTGAAACCTATTGCTCGTCCCTTGAAGGAGTTACAAAACCTAACTTTTATGGGAGACGTTCTGAACATCAAACATTCGGACACCCCTGTCTCGCCTTTGTCACCTCTTCTTGACACTTCTGACCAATTTGCATCACTAATTCCTGAGTTTAAGCCTATAGTTGTCAAGTGTCCCGATTCCACGCCTCTTCCGCCTCTGATAAACCTGGACCTGAATCGGAACCCGGAATCCCACTCTAGTATTCCGAACACTGTCGTTCAAATTCCGAATCACAGCCCTCCTAACAACTGTATTGTTGAGGAAATTTTTCCGGAGACAACTGGACCTAAATTCTCTGAGTGTGTTTGGGCATCTTTAGATAGTGACATTGATGATTTGTCAAATTCATGTGATTATGAACCCCAAGTGATTTCCAAAACAAATCTTGTGCCAATCAAGCTTGTGTTCAACAATCCTTCCGAAGGACAAACTTCTAAATCTTCACTTCATTCCAAAAGGAAACCCATGTTGAATAGGAAAGATTTTGTTGATCCTAAGGTAGAAGCCCAGAATGCTCACAAAAAAGAATTTAGGTCGAGACAGAATTCTAGATTCCTTGAGAACTCCAAAAAGAGTGTATCTCGGACTGTCAACCCACCAACAAAGAGTCACAGCACCTTCACACCCACTAAGATTCTCAAAAGGCCATCTAATCCTCCCAATCCGGTAGAACATAAGAAAGCGGTCAGCCCTACCCTGAAAAAGCCCATTGTCGGTACTCAATCCGTTCGAACTAACTCTCCTCGGACTATTTCATCTGTTTTCATAGCCAAATCTGATGGTACAATTTTTAAACCACAACAACTTTCAAAACCAAATGTATCATCTACCAAAGAACAAGTTTTAAAGAAAACAGTATCACAAAAAACTTCAAAACAAATCTTGTATGGAAGATTGGAAGTAAAAAATCACAAAAATGAAACAGCGACTCCGAGAGACTCAGTGATTCCCACTACTCCGGATGCTGATTTTCCGAGAAAAGTTGTCCCGAACCCTCATGTCATTAAGTATGATTATTGGATAGATGAAAGAACCATGGCCTTTTGTTTGTTTCCTAAGGAATCTCGGAACAAACCTTCCAAAACATATGTTGCTCACAAATCACAACCAAAGCTTAAGACTCGTGCCTTTGTCCCAAAACCTAACTTGGAGCCTAAAAACTCCACAACTCACTAATTTTGCAGGCACTCTGTGCTTCGGAGCAAGAAACAATATGGTATATTGATAGTGCTTGCTCCATGCACATGACGGGGCAGAAGGAATTTTTGCGAGATGTCAAACTTTCACCAAATGTTGGCTATGTGACGTATGGCAACAACTCCAACTCTCAGATCCGAGGTTATGGCATCCTTACAAATGGCAACTTCTCCATTTCAAATGTGGCATATGTAGCTGACTTGAAGCATAATTTGATAAGTGTGGCTCAACTCACTGATGCAAATCAACGCGTTGAATTCTGCAAGAAACACAACTATGTCATGTCAGAAGACCGGAAGGAATGTTTAATCAAGTCAAATCGCAACAAGAACATGTATCCTCTTGACATCAACATGATCATTGGCAAGCCCCAGCTCTGCTTACTCTCAAAAGTTGTTCCTGACGCCAGTTGGTTATGGCATATGAGGCTTGCTCATCTGAACTTTAGATATATGAATGATCTTGTTTCCAGTGAGATGGTAAGAGGCTTGCCACTCCTCAAGTTCGAAAATGATCATTTATGCGCTGCATGCGAGTGTGGAAAGTAATCAAAGAAGGGTCATCCCATCATCATTGGAAAATCTATCTCGGAGCCGTTAGAACTTCTGCACATTGATCTGTGTGGACCCTCAACAGTAGAGAGTTTGCATCACAAAAAATACATTCTTGTGATTGTGGATGACTTTGCTAGGTTCACCTGGGTCTTCTTCCTAAGGCTCAAGTTAGAAACAGTCTCTGAACTCATCAACTTTATCAGAGGAATTGAAGTTCTCATCAAGCTTCCAGTAAGGCGAATTTGAAGTGACAATGGTTCGGAATTCACAAATTCCACCATTGAGAACTTTCCCACCGAGAAGGGTGTTGACCACAACTTTTCTGCTCCATACACTCCACAACAGAATGGTGTAATCGAACAACGCAACAAAACAGTTATTGAAGCTGCTCGATCCATGCTTAACTTTGCAAATCTTCCACTTTATCTTTGGGCTGAAGCTGTTTCAACTGCCTGCTTTACTCAGAATAGGAGTATCATCAATCGACGCCTCAATAAGACACCGTATGAATCCATGAACGGTCGGAAGCCAAGTATCTCTTTTCTTCAAGTTTTTGGATGTAGATGCTTCATCAAGAATAATCGCGATCAGCTTACAAAGTTCCAACCCAAAGGTGATGAATCTATCTTTCTTGGATACTCTACCAAATCAAAGGCTTATCGAGTTCTTAGTCGACGAACTCGTGTTCTAGAAGAAAGCTTTGATGTTACCTTTGATGACAATTTCTTTCGGAATTCTGGCCCAACCCATGTTACAACTCATATCATGGAGTTCGATGCTCCAGCGCCAGGACGTCCGAACCAGCAAACAATCTATGAAGTTGACTTTGAAACCTTTTTCGGACCCTCAGAAACAGCTCTTGATTCGGAATCTCGAACAAGACAAACCTTATCAACCGAAGCTCCGGTTTCCCACAATGTCTTAGGTCCGACACCCAGTTTTCCTCCATTTGATTCTGAACCGTTTCAACCTTCTTAGGTTGAGAGGGAGAATTGTCAACCTTCCCTTGAATCAAATGTGGATGGATTCTAAGATGCAGCTACTGAATTCGACTCCAATCCTGTTAACGACGATGATGATGCAAATTTCTTTGATTTCCAACCTGATGATGATGTCAACCTATCAGGTTCAGAAGTTCAGGGGGAGCATCATCCACAAGTTCAAACTATTCAGGAGGGGATACACAACCTCATTGTTGATATAGGATCATCTATTGCACAAGAGCTTCTGAGACTACATGTTTGGACTAAGGATCATCCTCTGAACCAAGTTATTGGAAATCCAAACGCTGGTGTACAAACTCATTTTGCCACAAGTGTTCAAAATGAATGTCATTTTTCGGCATTTATCTCAATAGTTGAACCCAAATCTATCAAAGAAGCACTAGAACATGCTGATTGGATTACATCCATGCAGGAAGAATTGGAAGAATTCGATAGAAATGAAGTATGAACTCTCATCCCTCCTCCCCAGAATCATCCCATTGTTGGTACTAGATGGGTGTTTCGAAACAAACTAGACGACACAGGAGTCATCATTCGGAACAAATCAAGATTGGTGGCCAAAGGATTCACACAAATCGAAGGGCTTGACTACGACGAGACATTTGCTCTTGTTGCCCATCTTGAAGCTATCATAATCTTTCTTGCTTATGTTGCTCACAATGGCTTTAAGGTTTACCAGATGGATGTCAAAAGTGCCTTTCTAAATGGTGAACTTGATACTGAAGTATATCTCCAACAGCCCCCCCGGTTTTGTCAATCTTTCATATCCTAACTACTGCTACAAACTCCGAAAAGCTGTTTATGTCCTCAAGCAAGCTCCTCGTGCCTGGTATGAGACCCTCACCGATTTTCTCTAGCGTTCAGGTTTTCAAAGAGGTATTGTCGATCCTACTCTGTTCCGAAGGTCATATGGAAAACATCTCATGCTTGTCCACATTTATGTTGACGACATCATTTTTGGATCCACCGATTCATCAATGGTTGCTGACTTTGCTACGTTAATGGTTAGTCGATTTCAAATGAGTATGAATCGTGAACTAAGCTTCTTCCTTGGTCTCCAAGTTAAACAGAACAACAGAGGAATTTTCATTCACCAAGAGAAGTACATCTCAGAACTTCTCAAAAAGTACTCGATGGACACCTGTGCCTCTGCCAAGGTACCAATAGGTTTCGGACACAAAAAAATTTCGGACCCATCTGGTGTTGCAGTTGATGAAAAGAAGTACAGGGGAATGATTGGATCACTACTCTACCTTACAGCAAGTCGTCCGGACATCATGTTTTCAACATGTTTGTGTGCCAGATTTCAAGTCAATCCAAAGATTTCTCATCTCTTGGCCGTTAAGCAAATATTCTGATACCTCAAAGGTACAAAGAATCTCAGAATCTGGTATCCATCAAATGAGAGTTTCCTCCTTCAAGCATATTCTGATTCAAACTATGGCGGTGTTTAATTGGACAGAAAAAGCACATCTGGTGGATGTCAATTTTTAGGTGGTTGATTGGTCAGGTGGTCATCTAAGAAGCAGAGCTGCATTGCACTCTCAACAGCTGAAGCGGAATACATTGCTGCTGCTAGCTGCACATCTCAAGTTCTTTGGATGAAATCACAGATCTTGGATTATGGTTACCGGTTTCAACAAATCCCAATCTATTGTGATTCTCAAAGTGCCATTGCAATCTCGCACAATCCAATTCAGCACTCTATGATGAATCACATCGATATACGATACCATTTAATTAAAGATCATGTTTTAAATGGTAACATCGAACTCACTACAAGAAAAAGACCCTTTTACGGCGCGCATACCACGACACTCATTGATTTATGTTACACAAAAGAGAGTGACATTAAAAAAGTGTCGTCTCTTCAAAAAAATTTAAAGATTTAGGTCACGCATTATTGCGTGCCCTTAAATTAGTGTCTAAACAAAAAAACACAGAGGGCACCTATAATAAAATGCGTGTCGTCTAAGGCTGTCGTTTTATAAATTTTAATGGAACGCGTGTTCCATCCTTTAATAGCAGGGGGAAAAATGAAATCCTAAAAAATTAAAAACCCTGCGTCTCATCCATCTTTTAGGGTTTCCATGTAATCCCTAGACCTCATTTGCAGGTTTCGTTCTCTGATCAAGTTGTTGCTGTTTAGGAAGGAATAACAAATTCATCCTCTCCACCAGCCGACAACCTTCACTCTCTCCTTCTCCTTTTCTCTGTAAACCCTAATCTGCCTCCACCACTTCCGAATCCCTTTTGTTTATCCTAAAGGAATAACGCAACCAAGCTCGTATCTCATATCAAGTACTCCGGTGTGGAGTTAAGAATTGAGGGCCCGCTTCAGGCTCACATCCTCGCTGACGTGAATCACGTGATATTCCAGACCACCGAGGTTTGATCGAATTGAGGGCTCCGCTCGGAGGCTAGAGCAGCGGCTCGGGTCCATGAAAATCGGAGGAGGTGGTGAAGGATGGTGGTTGGAGGAGGCGATGAATAACATGAACGAGGAGATCTTGTTCCTGAATGTATCCCAATCTCCGAATGGACAACAATTAAGGAAAGATATTTGGGGGTTTCTTTCATGAAGCAAGTTCAATGTACAACAACTAAAGTTTACTTGGTCTCAAATTCTTCTTGCCCATGTTGTTTTTCTGCCCTCGTTGTACTTTTAGTTATCCCATATCTTCTTATAGTTCTGAGATGCTTTCCATGTGCTTATAAGCTTGCTGGTGTTTACAAACTTATTGGCACGCATAAACTCGTTTATATCTTGTAATCAGCTTCATGTTTAATAAGAATATATAATGCACATTTTGATTGTAGTCTGAGGCTTGTAAGGTTTTCAGGTCATATTGAATCAAAACTGGATAGGCTAAGTTGATGATCTGTTGTGAAGTGTATGTTGCTTTGTGCTGATATATGTTTATGTTTTCAGGTTCCAATGGCTCCAAAACATCCAAACACAGGACTCTTTGTGGGTCTAAACAAAGGGCATGTTGTCACCAAGAAGGAATTGGCACCTCGTCCTTCCAACAGAAAAGGGGTAAGTAACAAATCATGATATCAAAATTGTGTTGAGTTTCTTTTGGTTAAATTAATGGTTGTGTTTCTTTGTATTATATATAGAAAACAAGCAAGAGATCACACTTTGTGAGAAACCTTATCATGTATATTTGAGATCTTTTGTCTTTAAAATAAAGGGCTTTGAATACTTAGACCAAAAGCAGCTTTTTCTACCTACCAAGATTAATAACACACTGCCTAAATTCGTCAACTTCAGAAAACTCAAAACTACATGTCTGATAGAACCTTGAGTGTATTTTATTGGAGCTTAAAGAACATGACATTTTAATTGATATGGATAATGATTCAGAATTTGTCAAACTGCCTATTAAACCTAGCAACATGAGTCTTTGTCTTTCAGGCCAGCAAAGCATCTATATCCTCTCATGTTCAAGTAATTTTTGTATATACTCATAAGTTGCACATCAGCTAGGTGATCAGATTATTCAGGGTTAGATGAGAGTGTATTTGGTATAGCTCATCTGAATCAATTGTATATTTGTGTATGAGGATTCATTAAGAGGGAAAAATGTTAGAGCTCTGATAAGTATGGATTCTTTAAGCCTCTATGAAAAAGCTAAACTTTATTTTATGTCAACCAACATAAAGTCTGATCACTAACACCTTAGTTGGGTGTCTGAATACTGTAGGCTGAGAAAGATAGGGAAGCAGGAGGAAACAAGGGTGTCTCTGATAAAAAAATTCATTTAAAGATTTTTTCATACATTAGGCTCAGATATTGAAGCTTGTATTAGGACAATGATAATGTCATACATTAGGCTTCCCAGCTGTTTAATCCTAGCTGTCACACCCGCAAATGTTGACCTTGCCAACTCAGATGCACTTCAAATCGCTGGAAATGCAGATCCTGATGGTAGGCACTGATTTCATTGAGTGATTTTGGTATAAAAACTAGAAATAGAATGAAATTTCATCTCTTTAACATGGCTTCTTTTCTTTTTGTGATGTTAGGTTAGAGGACAATTGGTGTGATCACAAAGGTGTACTATAACTAACATACATGATTTCAATTTCTTTTTTGTTTCTTACTTCTCTTCCATTATTTAGTATTATTCTTCATTTGTGACACAATGTTGTCCTTTTCGATGCTTTAGTTGGATATTATGGATAGAGGAACCGATGCACGTAATTTTTTGCTTGGAAAAGTGATCCCCCTTCGACTTGGCTTTATTGGTGTTGTAAATCGTAGTTAGGAGGTAATATTCTTTGTTCTATTATTATATAATGTTAGTTTTCTTTAACTTTTAATCTAACAATGGTTTCTATATTCTTAAAAACAGGACATTATGTTCAACCGAACTATTAAAGATGCACTAGCAGCTGAAGAGAAATTCTTTCGCAGTGTTCCAGTATGCAACTTTTTTTTTACCTTCAATGATTTATCTAACCCTTTTTTTATATGGTTTAACTAATTTTTATAATGTAGGTGTATAATGAGCTTGCAGATCGTTGTGGGGTACCCCAACTGACAAAAAAGTTAAACCAGGTAAATCCAGACTAGGGTTTTATCTGCTAATTATGGATCAAACTTTATATTAACTTATGTCCTCTTTTGTAGATTTTGATGAAACATATAAAAACAGTGTTACCAGGGTTGAAGGCACGTATTAGTGCTGCATTAGTTTCTGTAGCAAAAGAACATGCTAGTTATGGAGAGATTACATAGTATAAGGTATTTAATCTGCTTATCAATCCTATTTTCAGACAAGTTTTTACCTTTTTACCTTCTTAACTTCTATTTATTACTGATTTATAGGCTGGCATGTGAGCTCTTCTTCTAAATATTCTTTCAAAGTATTCTAAAGGTGATACTGGTCTTGTTGTTTTTATATTTCATAATAAGTACATGTGTATGTTTGGTGAATCTCATAGATGATCTTCATGATTTCTTTAAACAACCTTTTCTTCAATGATTGAGGGTAAAAATGAAGAGATGTCAACATCTGAGTTGTCAGGAAGAGCAAGAATATACTATATTTTCCAGTCAATATTTGTCAAAAGTTTGGAGGTGTGTCTTTATTATCCATTTCACATTTTCACCTATTAATATTTAACGCCCAAATCCCTTAGTTTGCAATAAATATATTTAATCAATCGAGTTACTGCTGCAAGAAGTTGACCCTTGTGAGGACTTGACTGATGATGACATCAGAACTGCCATACAAAATGCAACAGGCCTTCTGAAACCATTTTACGTGATGGTCTTCAGCCTTCTGAAACCATGATTGGGCACATAGTTGAAATGGAGGTATGCATCATTATCTCTGTTTTTATTTTAATCGTGACATGGTTGAAAATATTGCTTTTTTTGGGTAGATGGATTATATAAACACTTCACACCCGAATTTTGTGGGTGGGAGTAAAGCTGTGGAGGTTACCTTGCAGCAAGTGAAATATTCTAAGCTTGCAACAACAGTGTCGAGGCAAAAGGTGTGGTTAATAATATTATGTTTTATTGTAAGTTTTCTGGTTTTGCATGTTTACTTATATATTTTTTAGATTGATTTTGTATTTTGTAGGATGGAGTTGAGTCTGAAAAAGCTCCACAATCTGAAAGGGGTATAAAGTCACGTGCAATTCTTGCTAGGCCTGTTAATGGAATTGTCACAGAACAGATTCTCTTTTTTGCATTTAACATTTAAACCCGTTTTAGCATTATTGTTGGAGAATATTTTAGAGAAGCAGATTCTTTTTCTAAATTTAAAAAAAAGTTAACATAGCTTTGCAATTACATGTTTACAGCATAATCAACCAGGGTCTCGAGCAGTTGGTGAGGTTGAGAAGCCAACAGCTGGTAACCTTTTGTTTTAACAAAAACAAGATGTAACTTATAGAACCTTTTAGTAGCATAAAAAAATTAAAGGAATTTATTTGTATTTTTCCAGGAAGCACAATTTGGGGAATCTCATCGATTTTTGGTGGGTCAGAAAGTCGCACTTCTGTGAAAGTAAATCCTGCAAACAAGTTGTTTAGTGATGAACCTATTCAGGCTATGGATCATTCATTTTCTATGATCCATCTGAGGGAGGTATTTATTTTTATTGTTTTATCCCAATTTCTTCAAAAAAGATTATTATATATATATATATATATATATATATATATATATATATATATATATATATATATATATATATATATATATATATATATATATATATATATATATATAACTCCAATAATTAATGTTTGATTAATTTCCAATAATAGCCCCCAACAGTTTTGAGGCCCTCGGATGCTGACTCTTTGTTTCATATAGTATTTTAAAGAATGTTGACTCTTTGTTGACTGATTGTTGTTTTTTGTGCAGAAAGGTGCTTTATGTTCTGATACTAGTATTGGTCAAGGGGGTACTACTGCATGGAAGGTGCTTCAATACACACTTGCTTACAACAATGTACACAAACTAAGGAAATAGGAAAAGACACAACGGAAATTGGAAACGTTTCAGAGCTTCTTTAGACAGCTTAATGATGAGTTACTGAAACAAGAAGGTGCTCCTTTATAGCAATGTAGTATTAGGTTATATAGTTAGGGAAAACCTCTTAATAACAATGTATAATCAGATCCCTTTAATATCAATGTATTACAATTTTTTGACATGATGTTATTGGATGAAATTGATTGTTTTGGTATATATATATTTTTTCTATATTTTTGTATTATGCGTAAAAGAGTATCGTAAAGGCACGTCGTATATGCATATTGTAAATGGTTGCTGAAGTTTATGACACACAAATGCATGTCATCTTCATTTATGACAGGGCGCACATGTGTGTCATCTTCATTTATGATAGGGGCTATAATGATACGCAATGTGTGTCCTAAACGCGCTTTGTAAGGTTACGACACGCAAATGTGTGTCGTCTTCCTTTATGACAGGGCCTTCCTTGATACGCATTGCGTGTCGTAAATGCGCGTCGTAAATGCGCGTCGTCTATAGACGATGCGCAAAAGCATGTCGTCTCTCATTATGACAGGGCTTTCCTTGACACGCATTTGCGCGTCGTCTGAGCGTTTTACGACACACATTGTGCGTCGTAAAAGATTGTTTTTCTAGTAGTGACTTCTTTTTGTTCCATCCGATGATGAAATTGCTGACGTCTTTACTAAGGCATTAGACAAAACCAAATTCAATGGTTTTCTGAACAAAATGGGTATGATGATGCCTGATCCTCAGTTCTTTCAAGAGGTTTGTACTCTCTCGATTAGGTCCAAAGTTAAAAAAAATTCTCTCATCTCGGAAGTATTGCCTCTCGGAATAAATAGGGTCATTTTACGTGTCTTTTTATCTAACCACCTCTTGCAGTTTTAAGTTATACAGATCATCTCATCATATGAAGTCCATGACCAATATAGTCACATTGGTATTAATCTCACCTTGGAAATTAATTCATAAGATCATCCCGGAATTCAAGTTCGGAAAGGTATTGAACAAAATTCAAGTCCGAAATCAGATTCTTTGCTCCGGAATCTCTTCAAAACATTTTCTCCGGAATCTTTTCAAAACTCGCTCCAGAATTTCATAATTTTTTTTTTCTCCGGAATTTCATCAAAAAAAAATTTCTCCGGACCTTTGGCTTCGGTATCCTTAAAAAATTCAATCCGGACCTTATGACTCAATTGCTTCATTCTGGAACCTATCTCGGACCTTTTTCAGTTCCGAGATCACTCATTTTCTTCCCGGATTCTTCATGATATAAAACTGTCGTCAAAAACATTCTGGAACCCTATGGTTCCGAAATTAAGTCACATGATGAAGTCCAAAAGGTTTTTAGGTGAAATGTTTTTAAACGGTTACTTTTTAATGATGATTATCTTTTCATCCTGAAACTCGCTCCATGTTGAACGTCTCCGTAAAGCAAACATCACATCTGACAAGTGACGGTTTCTATTTTGCACTTCAAACCATTGGAATCGTTAGTCAAAGCAGGTCAACTCACCCAAATACAACAACATATTTAATGCGATCCATTTCCATTTTCGGGTTTCATCATTACGCCTCCAACCTGACCCATTTTCTTAACCTATAAAAACCCTCCTCAAACCCTCATTTACCTTTTACGCACACAAAAACCTACAATTGTTCTTCTTCTTTCTCTCTCAACTGTTTTCTTCATGCATTCAAACTTTTGCAAGAATGACGTCTTCATCTCCTTCCAAAATCACTCAAAACGCTCCTGAAGTCACTCAAACCGCTCCTGAAACCCCTCAAACCGCTCCCAAAGTCCCCAAAACTGCTACGAAAAAGAAATCTTCAAAGGGATCATCGTCTTCACAGTCAAATGAACCCTTTCTCAGAGACACGACGCAATGGTTCTCTCTTGACCCCATGGATTTCGACGAGCCAATTCGAGTTATGATTGAGTTCATTACTCATCATACCATCGCTAATCCACTTACCAAGATACCAGACCCACCATTTCCACTTCGTCTTCTTCACACAGTATTCGAACGAATCAAGATAGAGAACGATGTTCTCGAGACGAAGATAGTTGGTGGTCGCATAGTTCTTGTTCGCAAGTCCATGTTTCTCAAGGCGATTGGAATCGAAGAAAACCCTTCAGACCTCAAGGTACAAGAATCCACTGCAGAAGAATTTCAACAGTTTCTCACTCACATTGGCTATGGTCAAGAATATAAAGCCAAGAAGTTCAAGAAATCAGCCGTCTCAGGCCTTTGGACCATCCTGATGCACTTCATTGTTAGGGGTTTATCCGGCAAACATGGAGGTATGGATACTCTTAGCAAAGACTTGTTGTACGTGGTATACAGTATCTTCTCCGGCAAGAGCAATGTCGTAGATCTTCCTGAAGTCTTGTGGAAAGACTTTCGAAAGTTTGCCATCAAACGGAAGCCAAACGAGATTTCAAGCCCTAGATTTTGGGCCCTGACGCTCCAACAACTATACCTTGAGATGTCTGAACCAATTCTGGTGGATACGATTCCAAGAGAGGTATTTCTTTCTTTCAAAACTGTTAAACATTATCGTATTCCAGACCAAACTTCCTTCGGACCAATTAGACGTTTACCGGAACATATGTTGGCCGTCCTTCCTTCCAGATCCATTCATTTGAAACATCATAAGGAGACCTTGATTGTGTATAGCCCTACACAATCTGCCCCGGTCCCCGTTGAGCCCACTCCGGAAGCGTCCAAGACTGTTCCTTCAGGTGGCAAGAAGAAGAAATCTACTAAGAGGAAACCATCTCCCTCAAAGCCAAAAGCTAAAAAGAGAACCAAAGTCAGTTCATCCTCTCAACAGGATTGAGCCAAGGACATTCTGGCTGATTATGGCCATCCTCCTACCCCACCTACCCACTCTTCCGAAGTACCCTTTGGAGTTTCAAAATCTCAAGCACACACACACACACACGGGGAGTCTCCACACAATCCACCCTCACCTTCCCAACAAGGTGTTGTTGGTGTTGAACAAAGTTCCTTGCCCCCTAGAACAAACCCACGAGTCTCATTTGAAAAACCATTTCTTTCTACACAAGCACGGTCCGAAACCCCTGTTCCGGACCCCAAGCATTCCGAGGTTGGAGTAGTCCCTCCAACCTTAGGTGCCTCAACTGGTCTGATACCCGTTAAGGGTACAGGACGACTAGGTGTTAACGATCCTTTGTGGGAAAATTTTGTTGACAGGGCTTGTACAAGACATTCGGAACTCACCAGGTCTCAGGTCAAAGCAACTCTCATATCGATGCGAAATAGGGCTATTCGGAGCATCCGATCCGCCTGTCAATAGGGATGAGCATGGTGCGGTTTGGTGCGGTTTTAGGGCAAAACCGAACCGCAAACCGCAAGATGCGGTTTTTGAATTCTAGAAACCGTTGGGTACGGTTTTTCAATGGTTCGGTTTTGCGGTTGTTGAGTGCGGTTTCGGTTTGTACCTGTTCGGTGTCGGTTTTAAACCGAGTCAAACATATGGTGCGGTTTTTTATGTTCACCGGTATGATTTTTTAACCGTGGTGTTCATGTGAAGATTTATGATTGTATGACATGCTATAATTTCGTTTCCTCACATTTAGAAGCTGTAATTTTGAGTTTTTTATGTTGTTTACTTGATCACTTCATTTTCAACCCATTAATCTCAAGCTCATTTTTTATTCAATTTGTGCTTAGAAGTTACAAGCTTGCAAGTTGTAGCCCACATAGTGTTTACACTTTACACATAATCATTAAGTCACAAATACAAAGTGACAAACTCACATATTAAACCTAATATCTAATTACTAATTACCGTCAAGTTCAATATATAAGATATGTATAAATTAGAATTTATTAGTTTTTAAATAATATGTATCATTGTAAAATATAAATTAGTGATTTATTTTATTATTAATAAGCTTGCGGTGCGGTTCGGTTTTGGTGGTCCGGTTTCTAGATAAAAATCGCACCGCAGCAATAAATTCGGTTTTTCAAAAAAAAAAAAAATTCCCACCATCGGTTTTTGATTCGGTTTCGGTTTTTCGGTTGCGGTTTATTACGGTTTTTGCGAATTTTCTTTTATCGGTTCGTTTTTTCTCACCCCTACTAGTCAACCAAGAAGATGACAAGAACAAGTTCCGTACTTCCACTTCGAACACCGGATATTCTACATGAAATTACAACGATCCGTTTGCCCTTCTGGAACTCCGAGACAATGTCTCTGACACTATGAAGAAAGTCGATGCCATTGAGTCTTCCGTGACCGGACTCAACACCAAACTTGATGAAAATGTTTCCGGACTGGATTCCAAGCTTGATGCAATCCTCCAATCTCTATCTGAAACCAACAAGTCCGGACCAACGATTGCTGAACATGAAGCTCAACTTGATCAACTTATCTCTCTTCGACTGAAGCATACGGTAGAAGAAGTTGAAAGGAAGTACAATGATAGCTTGGATCACTACCTTGACACCATCACTACAATGCTCAAGGTCCATGACGACATGATTGGGGCCAAGAATGAATTATTAAGCAAACTCATGTTCGTCATGAGAAACAAATTCAGAGGATGGAGAAGGAGATTAAGAAAAAGGATGAGATGAATCTCATCATGTGGCAGGTTCTCATCAAGCTACTCACGGCATGCTGGAACATCGTAGATTTTCCGAATCATAAGTTCGACGAGATGCTCTCCATTCTCTCCAAGTTATTTGATCATCTCAACGCTCAGGCTCTCACAGCTGATACTTATGATTCCCTGACTCTACAACTCAACACCAGTTTTCAAAAGGTGTTTGACAAGTTTTCAGACCTAAAGGAATCATTTATGATTGCACCGGTTGCCGGGCCTTCCATTGCAAGAGGAGGAGAAGGACCCAATTCAAGAACTCAACCTTGGAAACCAGTCTCGGAGTTCAAACTCCAAGATGAAAACTCAGATGACTCTTTACAAATCCTTTCAGGTTCTCCAAGTGGTGATGACAATGATGATGATGATGAAAGTGATGAAGAATATGTGTATGTTAAGAACGGAGTAGTAGGACTTTAATCTCCAAGGAAATATCCTGCTAAAGTGCTAACGGAGGAAGAGCAAAGAATTTGGTCAGCAGTCTCTTGGTCATCTACCCTGGCTGATGTTCTTCATAGAAGCATAGAAGAGGCTAAGGCTAGAACCAAATTAACGGTTGACACCTTTCGGGCCACAACATCAATGTTGCCTCCGATTCCTTCTCCAAAAATAGCTCCTATTGATGAAGGTTCTCCACTCCAGAAGCCGGATGATATTCTGGAAGAGCCCCTGCCTTCCTCTCCTTCGAAGTTTGTTGTTGATGAAAACATGTAACACATCCTCTCCACCCTCCAAAAACAGAAAGACAAGGAAAAGAAGACCATTTCGGACTTCTCTTACTCCGCTCCTCCCTTGAAAGAAAAAAGTGGTTGGGTCCAGGATTAGATCATTCAAGCTCTTGAGGAAAGCATCTGGATTCAAGCCCTCAAAGACAATCCCAATCCGATGCTTGGTCTCTCTACTCTGTACCGTGAAGGAATCATGCACGATTTGGATATAGTACCATTTATATACTATGATCTTCCGAACCAAGACTCAGACAATATTGATTTGCCTCTCTCTCCCTACAACAAGTACTACATAAAGTTCGCTCATCTCCATCTGGAAGATGATCCTCAAATGATCATCCAGACCGAACGTGAAAGATTAAAGACCTTATATTCCAAGAACGCACTTCCTCAAAAAGAAGTATGGTCTCGGAAAGGGATCACCAAAAAATCTGGATTTGGAAGGAAGATCTTGACCAAGTTCGAACTTAACTGTGTGTTGTTCTGGTACCACATCTTTCGAAACAAACCAACTCAGAAAACCATCACTGACGTCGACTTCCCTACAATCAACCCAAACGATATTCTGAAGATTGCTGCCCACTTCAAAAGTATTCAAGTTGATGATCTTAGCATGGGAGCTTACCACGCTACTTTGAGATTCCTCAAAGGTTATGTTGCGGAATTTTTCCGGTGCGACTTTGAGCTGGCCCATCTGTTCGGAACCGAGAAATACTTGGCCAAAATCGACTTCAAGCTACCTGAAGCGGAAATATTGGCAGAAGGACCCATTGATGAACCAGTGCTAGGTTTTGTCTATCTTCAAAGAAAAACAAACAAGAAGGACTTCTTTCGAGTCCTTGACAAACATCTGGTTCCAACGAAGGCTCCTCAGAAGTTCATCAGTCGAGCATCAAAGTCTGACGCACCTGAGCACGTGAAGACAAAGTTCATAAGTCAGTTGCAGTGGTACATTGAAGTCAGAGAATGGTTGTACAGGGCGTACGTGTTCATTAAGGAAGATTCGAGCTAAGCTGACTGGATTGCTAAGTTCACTTAGGGGGAGATTGTTGGAACCTAAAAGTGAACCTCTAGCAATCTCTAACCTTTCATGTTTTGAAGTCAGTCTTAGGTCCGAATTGGAATTTGGTTTGGAGTCAGTCTAAGGTCAGAGGTGAAGTTGGTGTCCGGAATAGAGAGTATGTTAGAAGAGAAGATGTTCCGAAATGAGAACAAGTCTAAATCAGTCTATCCGTCAACATTAATTATTCTTGTCATTTTCTGTGATGTAACATTACTTAGGACTTAGTCTTTTTGTTTATTTGGACAATCATAATGTCAGAAGTAGTGACATTGTCCGGTCCTTAGTATGTTTTCCGGTTTGTAATGTGTTCCTCCTTTTGCTATATAAGGAGTGTTTGATAATAAGAAAATAAGAAGGATTGTTACTCCAAAGATAGTTATATTTGAATTTATTTCACTTGTATCTTTCTCTCAAATCAAACTCTTTTCAAACATTCTATGTGTTCATTTATTGTCTTTACTTTGATTTTACTCATTACTCCATATTTAATACTTGAAGTACTTTGTTGATTCTCATCTTCAGTCTCGACTGGTCTTGCCAGACTTGACTGGAACTTATAATCAGAAGTAGACATTGGTATTAAGCATTAATTCAAGGTTTGAGTTTTCAAGCCTTGTCCCTGCACAATCATATCCTTGTTCTCACACATCGAAAGGTTGAGATATAATATGTTCAATCCATCAACAATACAACAGACCTCTTCACAAAAGCATTTCTTACTGCAATCTTTAGAAAACATTAACATGGCATCAGAATTCGACATATTTATCACATATAATGTAATAGATGTCTAAAGGATGGGGGAGTCAACTATACACTACACTCTTTTTCCTTCGCTAAAGTTTTTCTCAGGGTTTTCTTTTGCAATGTTTTTAACGAGGCAGTACTTCAAGGTTGAAATCAAATTAGAAAAATTATCATCCAATGGGGACTATTATAAAATCCATCAAATTATTGAGAGTAGACAAATCATGTGGGTGAAAAGTTTTTGCCCTTTGAATAATTTCTTTTACCTATTGAGTTGCTATTTTGATGATATATGAATAGGATGGTATGTAGTATAAATTCCCATAAAATTTGAAAGATAAAAGCACACCATCTTGAACACAATCTTCTAAGAGTTCAAGATCATCTCAAGTCTTCTTATTTCTTTTGTTAAGTTTTAATTTAGTTTTGTTAACTTCATTTTAATTACGTCGAATATATATATATATATATATATATATATATATATATATATATATATATATATATATATATATATATATATATATATATATATATATATATATAGGGGTTTTTAGGTTAAAATTACATTGTACATGCATAATTTCACTTAAATCTTAAGAGTATTGTAACATCCGGATCCTTGAGGTGTCATTTTTAACACTAATTGGGATTTTTAGTTGCCCACGACGTGGTGGAAGCATCACCATGACATGATCAATCTTTATGGGTTGCGCATCTTTAATGAGTGCCATGACGTGGCATCTATTTTGTGTAAAACCCTAGTTTCAAGTTTTGAGCCCCTATTTAAGGGATGTGATGGCTAGGGTTTTCACACCCTCAGCCTCCATCACCTCCCTCTCACTCTCTTTGTAGCACTAGCCTCCATTGTTGAAGATCTTGACCTTTTGTTGTTATTTTGGTGTTTTAAATAGCAAGGAAGCACACTTGGAGTGTAGATCTAGCTTGCAAGCCTCATCATCATCTCTAACCTTATATTTTGGACCTTTGTAAGTGATCAAGATACAATCATTATTGCTTTATGTCTCTAGATCTAGGTTTTGTCCCATTTTCTTCATGATGATGTAGTTAAAGTGGCAGGATCCCAAAAAATTAGCAACTTTATGGATCCTTGAGGTCCTTGGAGTATCATATAGGCCAGATCTGAAGTGTGTTGATGTTTTGGAGCATAATGCATGAAATATTGGTGTTTCTCTTCGTTTTAACCTAGCTTGAGATCTATCCATGTATTGGACATGCATGGACGAAAAGAAACAATCTTTAGGAAATAGTGGTCATTAGTGTCACACCCCCAAACCAGACGGCGGAAATGTCTGGGGGTGGAGGACTTCATTTGTAGTATCACAACACATGCTAAATCCACAAGAAGATGACAACCAAACAAGGAACAGGAAATGAAGCTAAATCATATATTCTAAGTCTATATAACTTTAATTATATATAATTGTAATATACCCTTAATATTTATAGTTCTACCCTTGATTGTTCTACTGATTTCACATGTGTGTTATTAGTATATAGTGCCTAAAATACTCCTATAGTATTTTAATCTTTATGTTCTGTTCTAAAGTTCTTCTGAATACGTATAGTTGGTAAGTTTTAGACATGTCGCAACACCACTATCACTCCCAAACACATGTTGGTCATATCTCGAATCAATATAGTTGATCAGGCTATATTAATACCAGATATGGTTACATAACTGTCCAGGTTTGACTGTAATGTTCAACATCCAAATACTTTTAAGTTCTTATGATTTGATACTGTACTTGTAGATAAGTGTTAGTATACTTCTTGTAAAAATAATTACATTTTTAAAAGTATACTTATAGTCAGAGTTCTCAGCCCCAAATGTATTTATAGTTTGTATATCTTTTATGGATTGATATACTAAGTTCACTATAAACAATGCTCTAATACCAATCTGTCACACCCCCAAACCAGACAGCGGAAACGTCTGGGGGTGGAGGACTTCATTTGTAGTATCACAACACATGCATTATAGTAATCGGAGTACAAACAACCACAATATTTAAAAGTATAAATATTTACATGTGTTTCAACCTTGTATTATGAAACTAAATAGTTGTACAAAAGAAGAAGACAAGACATAAATAGTTTCGTCTTATCAAAAGCTCGGGGTGTACCTGCCTACTGGTTCCCTGAGAATACAAGTAATTTGAAAAGAGAGTATCAACATAAAGTTCAGTGAGTGCATAAGTATTTATGTTTTGAAAGAATGTCTTCTGTTTCTTGAATATGTAACTGTTTCCAGAAAACCCTATATTTTCTGCTGTATATGAAAAGTAGCTTTAGTTATAATAAACTGTTCTATTTGTAAACCAATGTTCTGTATTTGAAATCCTTTTGTAAACTTGTATCTATGAGTATGTCTGAATTCATTAACTATTATTGTAAACTGTATCTGGTCAACTAGTACTTTGAATTAGTACATAAGTTTAGTTAACTATACACTAACGTATTGTTAATATCTTTTAATGAGTTATTATAACCATACTGACTAGATGGCATGACCCGACGCTATGAGTGCACTGAAAGTTGATGATAACAATTGTCACTCACAGACGTGTATGCCTGACTGTAGCTAGCAGTCCGAGTGCGGGATTGTCATTCCCAATATAGATCTATACACACATTGTTTCGATCCCCTACTGGAGACTCTGGTTATAATATCAGGACTTTACTATATTGTTTAAAATGAATTAAACAAACTGTACTACTTGACTCATAAAAGCATATAAACGTTACATGTATAATAATTATGAAATTCAAATCATTCTGAAAGAAATGATTACTAGTATGTTCTTAAATTAGTACTCTTAACCTGTATTTGAAAGAGTGTAAACGCTTGAATAGTTTTGAATTAAACCTTTGTTTTTGTAAAACACTATACTCTAGTATGCTTGAATCATGAATTAATGTTCTGTGAATCATAAATTATACCTATTATAATTTATATTTTCTTTATGTATTGATACTTTGTATTAATGAATACAACCCCTTGCTCAACTTGTTACAAAGGGTAATTGAAACTAACTGAATAAACTTTTATACTTGTATACATATACAAATATATATAAGTAAAACTTAAATGACACTCGGACAAATAACTGATACTTGTAATCCCACATCCAAACAAGGAAAAGGAACCAAAGTGGGTTATTAGTCCTAAATCTTTTAAATCTTATTTATATATGTATACTAGTATGATTTTTGGGGAAAAATATAAGTTTATAAAATATTTAAAAGAAGTTTGATATTTTGAAATTCATTTTGGTGACTTGATGTCTTTTTGAAACAATCACTTAAAACCACTTGATTTCATGATACTGAAATTCATTTCGATAAGATGTTTGAAATCATTTGTTTTGATAACTGTAATCCATTTGAAATTATTTGTTATAACACAAAATCTTTGTGTTAGACTTGTATTCCCCCCTTTAAAACAGTAAAAACTATGAAAATGTGGGGGTATGAACTCACCTGTAGTAAGTTATTCAAATGTATAATCGATGTAGGATGCTAAGTGTCAAGTGAAGTCTTGAACACAACGGATCCTATTAGCATATAATGATAGATATATGGATGTAATTAGTGTATATAACAACTAACTACAATAGGAAACCACTTTAGGGACTAGGAAACACTTGAATTTAAGTGTTACAATCACATGTGATTGTTCTAAAGGGTGTTTACGGCCACACAATGTGTTCACGGCCATGGAGTTTACGGCCTAAGGTGTTCTTCATAGGAGTTTACGGCCAAGGGAGATGCTCATGGCCGTAAACTCTCATTGTTCTTGGAATTGATTGTTTTTAAGGTTGTAAGTTATGAATTTCTATAGAATAACTAGTATTAGGATGTATACTTACGTTTTGAAGCTTGAAGGGGGTATTCACGGTCTAAAGAACTAGTATGTGTTCTTTGTGTTCTTGAAGATCTAACCAAAAGAAATGATTTCATGGATGAAATCATAGGTTTTAACTAGATTAAGCAAGGATATCAACTTAGGAATGGAAGAACCACTTACAAATTTGGTGAGAATTAGGAGTGTTCTTGATGGTACTTGAGAGAATTTGAGAGTTCTTGAATGGAGGATATGAGAAATGAAGAAAAAATGAAGGAAATCTATATATGTATGCGAGGGTTTACGACCGAGGAGTTTGCGGTCCGAAGTCGGTTAGCAGTTTACGGCCGCAGCCTCGTTTACGGCCTGCGAGGAGTTTACGGTCCGAAGTGTTTACGGTCGTAAGCTCTTTGCGGCCCGAAGTGTATACGGTCCGAGGCAAGAATAAGATGTGAAGTTCTCGATTTTAAGCCTTTTCTTTCCAAATTCAACTATGGATATTATAAAGATTTTAGCAAATAAAGGTTATTTCAGAACCTTAATTAAAAACCCAAACAATAAAAAGGACTTTAGTTGACCTTTGCTTGACTTAGGTTGTCTAGAGTTGACTTTACAAACAGAAAATAACGGGATGTTACATTATCCCCCCGTTAGAGAGAATTTCGTCCCAAAATTAGAGTTTAAGCAAATACAAACAACTAGACGAAAAGATGAGGATATTTCAATTAAATTTTATCCTCGCGCTCCAAAGTGAATTCGGGTCCCCGCTTTACATTCCAACGAACCTTCACTATAGGAATACGGCTTTGTTTTGTTTTTTTGACTTCTCGGTCCATGATTTCTACTGGTTCTTCCACGAAGTTGAGGCTCTCTTCGATCTCAATTTCGTCGAGTGGAATAACATGAGTCTCATCGGACAGACACTTTTTCAAGTTCGAGATGTGGAAAACAGGATGTATGTTACTTATTTCTTGAGGTAGTTGAAGTTTATAAGCTACGGGACCAATTCTAGCAAGAATGTCGAATGGTCCTATATACCTTGGATTCAACTTGTCACGCTTTCTAATGCGTATCAGGCCCTTCCAGGGTGAGACCTTCAACATGACGCGGTCACCAACCTGGAACTCCAAAGGTTTTCTTCTTTTGTCGGCGTAGGTTTTCTGTCTATCTCTGGAAGCTTTAAGTCGTTCCCGGATTTGTACGATTTTCTCTTTGGTTTCACGAATGATTTCCGGACCAATGAGAGTATTGTCAGGAACTTGACTTCCAGCTAGCTGCGTATCACCCACTTCAGCCCAGCACAGAGGTGATCTGCACTTACGGCCATAGAGAGCTTCTAAAGGAGCACCCTTTATACTTGTGTGATAACTATTGTTGTAAGAGAATTCGACAAGGGGTAAATGAGTATCCCATGCCTTACCAAAGTTTATCATGCAAGCTCGCAACATATCTTCTAAAGTTTGAATCGTCCTCTCACTTTGCCCATCAGTTTGTTTATGGTAGGCTGTACTCATGTCCAACCTAGTTCCAAAAGATTTTTGTAAAGACTGCCAGAAACGAGAAGTGAATCTACTATCTCGGTTAGAAATAATAGATATTGGCACACCATGCAGTCTAATGATTTCCTTGAGGTAAGTTCTTGTTAGCTTCTCCATTTTGTCGGTCTCTTTGATTGGCAAGAAGTGTGCGGATTTGGTTAATCTATCGACGATTACCCAAATAGTATCATAACCTCCCAATGTCTTGGGTAACTTGGTTATGAAATCCATTATAATCCGCTCCCACTTCCATTCCGGTATTTTAGGTTGTTGCAATAAACCTGAAGGTTTCTGGTATTCTACCTTGAGTTTGGTACAAGTAAGGCACTTGCCCACAAAGGTAGAAATTTTGGCCTTCATGTTTGGCCACCAGTATAGTTTCTTGAGGTCTAGGTACATATTGTCTGAACCTGGATGAAAGAAGTATCGAGTTTTATGTGCTTCATTCATAACCACATCTCGGTAACCACCGAACTGTGGTGTCCAGATCCGGTTCATGGAACAATAGACTCCATCATCCCTGACTCTGAAGTTTTTATCCATTCCTCTCAAAGTTTCACCTGCCACGTTTTCAGGTTTTAAGGCCTCGAATTGAGCCTCTCTGATCTGTGTCGACAGATGTGAATGGATTGTCATGGTCAATGACGTTACTCGGCGTCCCGAGTATTCTTTTCTGCTAAGGGCGTCAGCTACAACGTTAGCTTTACCAGGGTGATAAAGAATCTCACAATCGTAGTCGTTCAGTAGCTGCACCCATCGTCGTTGTCTCATGTTCAGCTCTTTCTGATTGAAGATGTGTTGGAGACTTTTATGGTCCGTGAATACTGTGCATTTCGTGCCATATAAGTAATGTCTCTAGATCTTCAGAGCGAATACCACTGCTCCTAGCTCAAGGTCATGTGTTGTATAGTTGACTTCATGTGTCTTTAGCTGTTTTGAGGCATATAATATCACCTTTCCTCTTTGCATAAGAACACATCCAAGCCCTTGATTAGAAGCATCACAGCACACTACGAAATCCTCTGTACCTTCAGGGAGAGACAGGATTGGTGCACTACACAAGGCTCGTTTCAGTGTTTGGAACGTTGTTTCTTGTTTTTCTCCCCAGCTAAAAGTTACACCCTTTTGCGTCAGGGTGGTAAGAGGTTTAGCTATTCGAAAGAAATTTTGGATGAATCTGCAATAATAGCCAGCAAGACCTAAGAATTGACGAATTTCTGTAGGTGTTTTGGGTGCTGACCAGCTTTCAATTGCCTTTATTTTGGAAGGGTCGACGTGTATTCCTTCTGAACTGACCACGTGACCTAGGAATTCAACCTTCCTAATCCAAACTTCACATTTTGAAAACTTCGCATAGAGTTTCTCTGTTCTAAGAGTTTGAAAAACTTGACGAAGATGTTGGCCATGTTCCTCTTCACTTCTTGAATAAACAAGGATGTCGTCAATGAAGACTATAACGAATTTGTCCAAGAATGGACGACACACTCTGTTCATTAGATCCATGAACACAGCAGGTGCATCCGTCAAGCTGAATGGCATCACTACGATTTCATAATGACGATAACGAGTTCTAAACACGGTTTTGGGAATGTCATCCTCCAAAATTCGTAACTGGTGATACCCGGATCTTAAGTCTATTTTTTGAAAAGTAGCTCGCACCTTGAAGTTGGTCGAACAGATCGTCAATGCGAGGCAGAGGGTATCGATTCTTAATGGTAAGTTTATTCAGCTCGCGGTAGTCTATGCACATACGGAATGATCCATCCTTCTTCTTCACGAACAAAACCGGTGCTCCCCAGGGTGAGAAGCTTGGTCTTATGAAACCTTTGCTAAGGAGTTCGTTAAGCTGGCTGGATAATTCCTGCATTTATGAAGGTGCAAGACGATAACGAGATTTGGCAACAGGGGTAGCCCCTGGAATGAAGTCGATTCTGAACTCGACTTGTCGTTCGGGAGGCACTCCTGCAAGATCATCGGGAAAACGTCGAGAAAGTTACAAACTTCAGGAATTTTCGCGATATCTCTCACTTCTTGCTTTTTGTCTACCACGTGAGCTAAGAAAGCACAGTACTCTTTGCGAAGGTACTTCTGTGCCTTAATGCAAGAAATGATATGGAGGTTCGTTCCAGGTTTGTCGCCATAAATAACAAGAGTTTCATTAGTTGGCAAGTTCAGACGAATGGCTTTTTCATAACATAGGATGTCAGCACGGTTAGGACACAACCAATCAATACCTATTATAACGTTGAAACTCTTGATAGAGACCGGCATAAGGTCTATTGGGAACGAAAAGTTATTCAAGGTAAGAGTATATCCTATGTATATTTCGTTGGTGGATTCGGATTTCCCGTTAGCCATTTCGACTGTGAATGTTTCTTTTAATGGTTTGGAGTTTTGATTTAGTAATTGTTTGAAATTATCAGCACTACAATCAAATAGAATGCATGCATACGTGTTGTTGAGAAGGAACGTACCCGTAACTACTGCGGGATTTGCCACTGCTTCTTCCTGGCCCAAGGCTAAAATTCTCCCGACTCCACCTGCATTTCCAACTTTAGGACAATCTCTCTTGAAATGCCCCACTTCACCACATTGATATCATGCTTGACCCACTCCAGCAGCAGGTACTTGGTTAAGTGGTTGGGGTGGTGCTCTACAGAATCGGGCAGTATGCCCTTTCCTGCTGCAGTTACGACACTGCATTTCCCATCAATTCCAATTATGGTGAAATTTGCACTTGTTTCACTTGGGGAGGTTTCCAGCATAAGGCTTAGTTGGTACCGGGTTAACAGGAACAGCGGTAGGTATAATTGCAGCGTTGACTGTAGCCAGTTGTTGTTTCTTTGAGGAATCTTGTGAAAATTTGCCCTTCCTCTTGTTCCTACCCTTCTTGTTGTTGTTGTTGTTGTTGTTGTCATTGTTGTTGTTGTTGTTTCCCTTTGGTTGTTCTGGTACTGCAACCACTGAGTATTGATGGGCTCCGTGGTCGATAAGAGATTGTGCCAGCTCTTTGGCACTGTCAAAAGTAACAGGCCTCAAAGCTAAAACACTTGATTGAATTTGGGGCGACAGTCCCCAAATATATCTCTCAATTTTCTTGCTCTCCAGAGCAACCATATCCGGACAAAGAATTGCCAGATCATAGAATCTACTGGTATAGGTTGATATATCAGAACCAACCATTGAAAGACCCCAGAGTTCTTACTCAAGTTTTTGGACTTCGCCTCGCGGGCAATATTCCCGCATAAGCATACCTTTGAAGTTCTCCCAGCTGATCGAATTAGCCACTACCAGAGTAAGTGACTTAACGTGACCATTCCACCACGTCAAAGCTCTTTCCGAAAAAGTACAAGCAGCGAACTTGACTTTGCTGCTGTCAGGACAGGAGCAGATTTCGAAAATTGCTTCTGTCTTCTCTATCCACTGCCTTAATTCCATAACTCCTCCAGTTACATTAAAGGTCCTGGGTTTGGCATTGGAAAAATCTTTATAAGTGCACTCTCGTGAATGCCCATGACCTTCACCCTGGTTAGGGGGATTTGTACCAGCTCCAGACCCACTAGCACCAGAAGTATGGATCTGAGACATAGCAGCAGCTACAGCCACCGTGACCGCCGCTTGGAACATAGCGGGGTCAAACTGAGGAGGTGGCACCGGCGGTTCATTTGCATTGTGACGTCTTGGATTTCTATGAGGAGGCATCTTTTTCTATAAAGTCAAAAGATACAAAGATGATAAGATATAAAGAGTGAATATGAATTCTGATATCTTTGAACTAAAACATATAGTTCGATATGAATCTTGGAATGAATTGGAAATAGAAGTCTATGACAAGTACAACTTGTAACTGAATAATATGAAAGTGAATGGTTATTTTTCAATTACTAAGAAAATGCATGTCGATTAAATTGGCATATTGAATACATAAGTCTGGAAAACTTGACCCTAGACAGGTCTACAATACACCAAATTCTGAGAAAAATATCGACATCATACAGACCTATCGAAAATAAAATTTTCGTGGTCTTATTGAAAAACCTGAAAAATAACTCTAAAACATATCCATAGACTTAACTATAACCAAAAGAGTGAAATAGGAAACGAGTAGAGTATTTCCTAATGGCGACAGGTATCATTTGGATGAAACCTCATCTCAGCCATTTGACGCTCCATAGCAAGTAGATGCCTTTCATACACTGTCAGGCGTGCTCGAAGCTCTATGACTTCAGCTCGAGTTTCAGCTAATGATTGAAATAGAGATTCATTGTCCCTTGTATCTCTCTCACGAGCATATTCAAGACGATTAATACTGATTGTATTAATTCTTACATTGGCATCAACTTCCCTGATTCGGTTAATGGCTGTTCTACCCTGAATTTCATTTCGAGCAACTCTGCTGACTATAATCGGCAGGACTCTGTCTGCTGAACCTCCTTCGCTTAAGTTGTAGAAGCTTCAGTCTCCGTTGTAAGGCATTGGTTGACCCTGCTCTTGACTCCATGTTTCCAAGCTTTCTACCCATAGAGGTGTCGGGCCTTGGAAAACCGGACGAGGGTTAGGATTTTGAGCAATTGGTGGTGGATTATACGCTTCTGAATCGGAATCATTCTCTTCAGGAAAGTTTTCTGCAAAATCGTCATCTAAGGGAATTTCGTGATTTTCTTCTGGTTCTGCATCTTGTTCTTGAGCAGAGAAATAAGGGTCTCTAGGTATGTGAAATCCAACCATTGTTATCTAAGCGAGAATAGGGATAAGAGATATAGAATATAGTTAGTAACGATAAGTTTCTACAAGAAAGACCTACAATTAACAAGTAAAGTATTATGTATATCTTGTTCTACGTATTACTATAACTATAAAGTGCATATTAATTATATATAACTTGGTTATATTCGACCTTCGATTAAATGACCCGGCTCTAAATCCACAACCAAACAAGGAACAGGAAATGAAGCTAAATCATATATTCTAAGTCTATATAACTTTAATTATATATAATTGTAATATACCCTTAATATTTATAGTTCTACCCTTGATTGTTCAACTGATTTCACATGTGTGTTATTAGTATATAGTGCCTAAAATACTCCTATAATATTTTAATCTTTATGTTTTGTTCTAAAGTTCTTCTGAATATGTATAGTTGGTAAGTTTTAGACATGTCGCAACACCACTATCACTCCCAAACACATGTTGGTCATATCTCGAATCAATATAGTTGATCAGGCTATATTAATCCCAGATATGATTACATAACTGTCCAGGTTTGACTGTAATGTTCAACATCCAAATACTTTTAAGTTCTTATGATTTGATACTGTACTTGTAGATAAGTGTTAGTATACTTCTTGTAAAAATAATTACATTTTTAAAAGTATACTTATAGTCAGAGCTCTCAGCCCCAAATGTATTTATAGTTTGTATATCTTTTATGGAGTGATATACTAAGTTCACTATAAACAATGCTCTGATACCAATCTGTCACACCCCCAAAGCAGACAGCGGAAACGTCTGGGGGTGGAGGACTTCATTTGTAGTATCACAACACATGCATTATAGTAAGCAGAGTACAAACAACCACAGTATTTAAAAGTATAAATATTTACATGTGTTTCAACCTTGTATTATGAAACTAAATAGTTGTACAAAAGAAGAAGACAAGACATAAATAGCTCTGTCTTCTCAAAAGCTCGGGGTGTACCTGCCTACTGGTTCCCTGAGAATACAAGTAATTTGAAAAGAGAGTATCAACATAAAGTTGAGTGAGTGCATAAGTATTTATTTTTTTGAAAGAATGTCTTCTGTTTCTTGAATATGTAACTGTTTCCAGAAAACCCTATATTTTCTGCTGTATATGAAAAGTAGCTTTAGTTATAATAAATTGTTCTATTTGTAAACCAATGTTCTGTATTTGAAATCCTTTTGTAAACTTGTATCTATGAGTATGCCTGAATTCATTAACTGTTATTGTAAACTGTATCTGGTAAACTAGTACTTTGAAATAGTACATAAGTTTAGTTAAATATACACTAACGTATTGTTAATATCTTTTAATGAGTTATTATAACCATATTGACTAGATGGCATGACCCGACGCTATGAGTGCGTTGAAAGTTGATGATAACAATTGTCACTCACAGGCGTGTATGTCTGACTGTAGCTAGCAGTCCGAGTGCGGGATTGTCATTCCTAATATAGATCTATACACACATTGTTTCGATCCCCTGCTGGAGACTCTGGTTATAATATCAGGACTTTACTATATTGTTTAAAATGAATTAAACAAACTGTACTACTTGACTCATAAAAGCATATAAACGTTACATGTATAATAATTATGAAAACTCAATCATTCTGAAAGAAATGATTACTAGTATGTTCTTGAATTAGTACTCTTAACCTGTATTTGAAAGAGTGTAAACGCTTGAATAGTTTTGAATTAAAACTTTGTTTTTGTAAAACACTGTACTCTAGTATGCTTGAATCATGAATTAATGTTCTGTGAATCATAAATTATACCTATTATAATTTATATGTTCTTTCTGTATTGATACTTTGTATTAATGAATACAACCCCTTGCTCAACTTGTTACAAAGGGTAATTGAAACTAACTAAATAAACTTTTATACTTGTATACATATACAAATATATATAAGTAAAACTTAAATGACACTCGGACAAATAACTGATACTTGTAATCCCACATCCAAACAAGGAAAAGGAACCAAAGTGGGTTATTAGTCCTAAATCTTTTAAATCTTATTTATATAAATATATGTATACTAGTATGATTTTTGGGGAAAAATATAAGTTTATAAAATATTTAAAAGAAGTTTGATATTTTGAAATTCATTTTGGTGACTTGATGTCTTTTTGAAACAATCACTTAAAACCACTTGATTTCATGATACTGAAATTCATTTCGACAAGATGTTTGAAATCATTTGTTTTGATAACTGTAATCCATTTGAAATAATTTGTTATAACACAAAATCTTTGTGTTAGACTTGTATTCCCCCCCTTTAAAACAGTAAAAACTATGAAAATGTGGGGGTATGAACTCACCTGTAGTAAGTTATTCAAATGTATAATCGATGTAGGATGCTAAGTGTCAAGTGAAGTCTTGAACACAACGGATCCTATTAGCATATAATGATAGATATATGGATGTAATGAGTGTATATAACAACTAATTACAATAGGAAACCACTTTAGGGACTAGGAAACACTTGAATTTAAGTGTTACAATCACATGTGATTGTTCTAAAGGGTGTTTACGGCCACACAATGTGTTCACGGCCATGGAGTTTACGACCTAAGGTGTTCTTCATAGGAGTTTACAGCCAATGGAGATGCTCATGGCCGTAAACTCTCATTGTTCTTGGAATTGATTGTTTTTAAGGTTGTAAGTTATGAATTTCTATAGAATAACTAGTATTAGGATGTATACTTACGTTTTGAAGCTTGAAGGGGGTATTCACGGTCTAAAGAACTAGTATGTGTTCTTGGTGTTCTTTGTGTTCTTGAAGATCTAACCAAAAGAAATGATTTCATGGATGAAATCATAGGTTTTAACTAGATTAAGCAAGGATATCAACTTAGGAATGGAAGAACCACTTACAAATTTGGTGAGAATTAGGAGTGTTCTTGATGGTACTTGAGAGAATTTGAGAGTTCTTGACTGGAGGATATGAGAAATGAAGAAAAAATGAAGGAAATCTATATATGTATGCGAGGGTTTACGACCGAGGAGTTTGCGGTCCGAAGTCGGTTAGCAGTTTACGGCCGCAGCCTCGTTTACGGCCTGCGAAGAGTTTACGGTCCGAAGTGTTTACGGTCGTAAGCTCTTTGCGGACCGAAGTGTATACGGTCCGAGGCAAGAATAAGATGTGAAGTTCTCGATTTTAAGCCTTTTCTTTCCAAATTCAACTATGGATATTATAAAGATTTTAGCAAATAAAGGTTATTTCAGAACCTTAATTAAAAACCCAAACAATAAAAAGGACTTTAGTTGACCTTTGCTTGACTTAGGTTGTCTAGAGTTGACTTTACAAACAGAAAATAACGGGATGTTACATTATCCCCCCGTTAGAGAGAATTTCGTCCCAAAATTAGAGTTTAAGCAAATACAAACAACTAGACGAAAAGATGAGGATATTTCAATTTCATTTGATCCTCGCGCTCCAAAGTGAATTCGGGTCCCCGCTTTACATTCCAGCGAACCTTCACTATAGGAATACGGCTTTGTTTTGTTTGTTTGACTTCTCGGTCCATGATTTCTACTGGTTCTTCCATGAAGTTGAGGCTCTCTTCGATCTCGATTTCGTCGAGTGGAATAACATGAGTCTCATTGGACAGACACTTTTTCAAGTTCGAGACGTGGAAAACAGGATGTATGTTACTTATTTCTTGAGGTAGTTGAAGTTTATAAGCTACGGGACCAATTCTAGCAAGAATGTCGAATGGTCCTATATACCTTGGATTCAACTTGTCATGCTTTCCAATGCGTAAAATGCCCTTCCAGGGTGAGACCTTCAACATGACGCGGTCACCAACCTGGAACTCCAAAGGTTTTCTTCTTTTGTCGGCGTAGCTTTTCTGTCTATCTCTGGAAGCTTTAAGTCGTTCCCGGATTTGTACGATTTTCTCTGTGGTTTCACGAATGATTTCCGGACCAGTGAGAGTACTATCAGGAACTTGACTTCTAGCTAGCTGCGTATCACCCACTTCAGCCCAGCACAGAGGTGATCTGCACTTACGGCCATAGAGTGCTTCTAAAGGAGCACCCTTTATACTTGTGTGATAACTATTGTTGTAAGAGAATTCGACAAGGGGTAAATGAGTATCCCATGCCTTACCAAAGTTTATCACGCAAGTTCGCAACATATCTTCTAAAGTTTGAATCGTCCTCTCACTTTGCCCATCAGTTTGTTTATGGTAGGCTGTACTCATGTCCAACCTAGTTCCAAAAGATTTTTGTAAAGACTGTCAGAAACGAGAAGTGAATCTACTATCTCGGTTAGAAATAATAGATATTGGCACACCATGCAGTCTAAAGATTTCCTTGAGGTAAGTTCTTGTTAGCTTCTCCATTTTGTCGGTCTCTTTGATTGGCAAGAAGTGTGCGGATTTGGTTAATCTATCGACGATTACCGAAATAGTATCATAACCTCCCAATGTCTTGGGTAACTTGGTTATGAAATCCATTGTAATCCGCTCCCACTTCCATTCCGGTATTTCAGGTTGTTGCAATAAACTTGAAGGTTTCTGGTATTCTACCTTGAGTTTGGCACAAGTAAGGCACTTGCCCACAAAGGTAGAAATTTTGGCCTTCATGTTTGGCCACCAGTATAGTTTCTTGAGGTCTAGGTAGATATTGTCTGAACCTGGATGAATGGAGTATCGAGTTTTGTGTGCTTCATTCATAACCACATCTCGGTAACCACCAAACTTTGGTGTCCAGATCCGGTTCATGAAACAATAGAATCCATCATCCCTTACTCTGAAGTTTTTATCCATTCCTCTCAAAGTTTCACCTGCCATGTTTTCAGGTTTTAAGGCCTCAAATTGAGCCTCTCTGATCTGTGTGGACATATGCGAATGGATTGTCATGGTCAATGACTTTACTCGGCGTCCCGAGTATTCTTTTCTGCTTCGGGCGTCAGCTACAACGTTAGCTTTACCAGGGTGATAAAGAATCTCACAATCGTAGTCGTTCAGTAGCTCCACCCATCGTCGTTGTCTCATGTTCAGCTCTTTCTGATTGAAGATGTGTTGGAGACTTTTATGGTCCGTGAATACTGTGCATTTCGTGTCATATAAGTAATGTCTCCAGATCTTCAGAGCGAATACCACTGCTCCTAGCTCAAGGTCATGTGTTGTATAGTTGACTTCATGTGTCTTTAGCTGTCTTGAGGCATATGATATCACCTTTCCTCTTTGCATAAGAACACATCCAAGCCCTTGATTAGAAGCATCACAGTACACTACGAAATCCTCTGTCCCTTCAGGGAGAGACAGGATTGGTGCACTACACAAGGCTTGTTTCAGTGTTTGGAACGTTGTTTCTTGTTTTTCTCCCCAGCTAAAAGTTATAGCCTTTTGCGTCAGGGTGGTAAGAGGTTTAGCTATTCGAGAGAAATTCTGGATGAATCTGCGATAATAGCCAACAAGACCTAAGAATTGACGAATTTCTGTAGGTGTTTTGGGTGCTGACCAGCTTTCAATTGCCTTTATTTTGGAAGGGTCGACGTGTATTCCTTCTGAACTGACCACATGACCTAGGAATTCAACCTTCCTAATCCAAAATTCACATTTTGAAAACTTCGCATAGAGTTTCTCTGTTCTAAGAGTTTGAAAAACTTGACGAAGATGTTGGCCATGTTCCTCTTCACTTCTTGAATAAACAAGGATGTCGTCAATGAAGACTATAACGAATTTGTCCAAGAATGGACGACACACTATGTTCATTAGATCCATGAACACAGCAGGTGCATCCGTCAAGCTGAATGGCATCACTACGAATTCATAATGACCATAACGAGTTCTAAACGTGGTTTTGGGAATGTCATCCTCCAAAATTCGTAACTGGTGATACCCGGATCTTAGTCTATTTTTTTAAAAGTAGCTCGCACCTTGAAGTTGGTCGAACAGATCTTCAATGCAAGGCAGAGGGTATCGATTCTTAATGGTAAGTTTATTCAGCTCGCGGTAGTCTATGCACATACGGAATGATCCATCCTTCTTCTTCACGAACAAAACCGGTGCTCCCCAGGGTGAGAAGCTTGGTCTTATGAAACCTTTGCTAAGGAGTTCGTTAAGCTGGCTGGATAATTCCTGCATTTCTGAAGGTGCAAGACGATAACGAGATTTGGCAACAGGGGTAGCCCCTGGAATGAAGTCGATTCTGAACTCGACTTGTCGTTCGGGAGGCACTCCTGCAAGATCATCAGGAAAAACGTCGAGAAAGTTACAGACTTCAGGAATTTTCGCGATATCTCTCACTTCTTGCTTTTTGTCTACCACGTGAGCTAAGAAAGCACAGTACTCTTTGCGAAGCTACTTCTGTGCCTTAATGCAAGAAATGATATGGAGGTTCGTTCCAGGTTTGTCGCCATAAATAACAAGAGTTTCATTAGTTGGCAAGTTCAGACGAATGGCTTTTTCATAACATAGGATGTCAGCACGGTTAGGACACAACCAATCCATACCTATTATAACGTCGAAACACTAGATAGAGACCGGCATAAGGTCTATTGGGAACGAAAAGTTATTCAAGGTAAGAGTATATCCTATGTATATTTCGCTGGTGGATTCGGATTTCCCGTTAGCCATTTCGACTGTGAATGTTTCTTTTAATGGTTTAGAGTTTTGATTTAGTAATTGTTTGAAATTATGGCTCACAAAGCTCTTCTCAGCACTACAATTAAATAGAATGCATGCATACGTGTTGTTGAGAAGGAACGTACCCGTAACTACTGCGGGATTTGCCACTGCTTCTTCCTGGCCCAAGGCTAAAATTCTCCCGACTCCACCTGCATTTCCAACTTTAGGACAATCTCTCTTGAAATGCCCCACTTCACCACAATGATAGCATGCTTGATCCACTCCAGCAGCAGGTACTTGGTTAAGTGGTTGGGGTGGTGCTCTACAGAATCGGGCAGTATGCCCTTTCCTGTTGCAGTTACGACACTGCATTTCCCAGCAATTCCCATTATGGTGAAATTTTCACTTGTTGCACTTGGGAAGGTTTCCAGCATAAGGCTTAGCTGGTACCGGGTTAACAGGAACAACGGTAGGTATAATTGCAGCGTTGACTGTAGCCAGTTGTTGTTTCTTTGAGGATCCCTATGAAAACTTGCCCTTCCTCTTGTTCCTACCCTTCTTCTTGTTGTTGTTGTTGTCATTGTTGTTGTTGTTGTTTCCCTTTGGTTGTTCTGGTACTGCAACCACTGAGTATTGATGGGCTCCGTGGTCGATAAGAGATTGTGCCAGTTCTTTGGCACTGTCAAAAGTAACAGGCCTCAAAGCTAAAACACTTGATTGAATTTGGGGCGACAGTCCCCAAATATATCTCTCAATTTTCTTGCTCTCCAGAGCAACCATATCCGGACAAAGTGATTGCCAGATCATAGAATCTACTGGTATCGGTTGATATATCAGAACCAACCATTGAAAGACCCTAGAGTTCCTACTCAAGTTTTTGGACTTCGCCTCGCGGGCAATATTCCCGCATAAGCATACCTTTGAAGTTCTCCCAGCTGATCGAATTAGCCACTACCAGAGTAAGTGAATTAACGTGACCATTCCACCACGTCAAAGCTCTTTCCGAAAAAGTACAAGCAGCGAACTTGACTTTGCTGCTGTCAGGACAGGAGCAGATTTCGAAAATTGCTTATGTCTTCTCTATCCACTGCCTTAATTCCATAACTCCTCCAGTTACATTAAAGGTCCTGGGTTTGGCATTGGAAAAATCTTTATAAGTGCACTCTCGCGAATGCCCATGACCTTCAGCCTCGTTAGGGGGATTTGTACCAGCTCCAGACCCACTAGCACCAGAAGTATGGATCTGAGACATAGCAGCAGCTACAGCCACCGTGACCGCCGCTTGGAACATAGCGGGGTCAAACTGAGGAGGTGGTGGCGGAGGTGGCACCGACGGTTCATTTGCATTGTGACGTCTTGGATTTCTATGAGGAGGCATCTTTTTCTATAAAGTCAAAAGATACAAAGATGATAAGATATCAAGAGTGAATATGAATTCTGATATCTTTGAACTAAAACATATAGTTCGATATGAATCTTGGAATGAATTGGAAATAGAAGTCTATGACAAGTACAACTTGTAACTGAATAATATGAAAGTGAATGGTTATTTTTCAATTACTAAGAAAATGCATGTCGATTAAATTGGCATATTGAATACATAAGTCTGGAAAACTTGACCCTAGACAGGTCTACAATACACCAAATTCTGAGAAAAATATCGACATCATACAGACCTATCGAAAATAAAATTTTCGTGGTCTTACTGAAAAACCTGAAAAATAACTCTAAAACCTATCCATAGACTTAACTATAACCAAAAGAGTGAAATAGGAAACGAGTAGAGTATTTCCTAATGGCGACGGGTATCATTTGGATGAAACCTCATCTCAGCCATTTGACGCTCCATAGCAAGTAGATGCCTTTCATACACTGTCAGGCGTGCTCGAAGCTCTATGACTTCAGCTCGAGTTTCAGCTAATGCTTGAAATACAGATTCATTGTCCCTTGTATCTCTCTCACGAGCATATTCAAGACGATTAATACTGATTGTATTAATTCTTACATTGGCATTAACTTCCCTGATTCGGTTAATGGCTGTTCTACCCTGAATTTCATTTCGAGCAACTCTGCTGACTATAATCGGCAGGACTCTGTCTGCTGAACCTCCTTCGCTTAAGTTGTAGAAGCTTCTGTCTCCGTTGTAAGGCATTGGTTGACCCTGCTCTTGACTCCATGTTTCCAAGCTTTCTACCCATAGAGGTGTCGGACCTTGGAAAACCGGACGAGGGTTAGGATTTTGAGCAATTGGTGGTGGATTATACGCTTCTGAATCGGAATCATTCTCTTCAGGAAAGTTTTCTGCAAAATCGTCATCTAAGGGAATTTCGTGATTTTCTTCTGGTTCTGCATCTTGTTCTTGAGCAGAGAAATAAGGGTCTCTAGGTATGTGAAATCCAACCATTGTTATCTAAGCGAGAATAGGGATAAGAGATATAGAATATAGTTAGTAACGATAAGTTTCTACAAGAAAGACCTACAATTAACAAGTAAAGTATTATGTATATCTTGTTCTACGTATTACTATAACTATAAAGTGCATATTAATTATATATAACTTGGTTATATTCGACCTTCGATTAAATGACCCGGCTCTAAATCCACAACCAAACAAGGAACAGGAAATGAAGCTAAATCATATATTCTAAGTCTATATAACTTTAATTATATATAATAGTAATATACCCTTAATATTTATAGTTCTACCCTTGATTGTTCAACTGATTTCACATGTGTGTTATTAGTATATAGTGCCTAAAATACTCCTATAATATTTTAATCTTTATGTTTTGTTCTAAAGTTCTTCTGAATATGTATAGTTGGAAAGTTTTAGACATGTCGCAACACCACTATCACTCCCAAACACATGTTGGTCATATCTCGAATCAATATAGTTGATCAGGCTATATTAATCCCAGATATGATTACATAACTGTCCAGGTTTGACTGTAATGTTCAACATCCAAATACTTTTAAGTTCTTATGATTTGATACTGTACTTGTAGATAAGTGTTAGTATACTTCTTGTAAAAATAATTAAATTTTTAAAAGTATACTTATAGTCAGAGGTCTCATCCCCAAATGTATTTATAGTTTGTATATCTTTTATGGATTGATATACTAAGTTCACTATAAACAATGCTCTGATACCAATCTGTCACACCCCCAAAGCAGACAGCGGAAACGTCTGGGGGTGGAGGACTTCATTTGTAGTATCACAACACATGCATTATAGTAATCAGAGTACAAACAACCACAATAGTTAAAAGTATAAATATTTACATGTGTTTCAACCTTGTATTATGAAACTAAATAGTTGTACAAAAGAAGAAGACAAGACATAAATAGCTCCGTCTTCTCAAAAGCTCGGGGTGTACCTGCCTACTGGTTCCCTGAGAATACAAGTAATTTGAAAAGAGAGTATCAACATAAAGTTGAGTGAGTGCATAAGTATTTATTTTTTGAAAGAATGTCTTCTGTTTCTTGAATATGTAACTGTTTCCAGAAAACCCTATATTTTCTACTGTATATGAAAAGTAGCTTTAGTTATAATAAATTGTTCTATTTGTAAACCAATGTTCTGTATTTGAAATCCTTTTGTAAACTTGTATCTAGGAGTATGTCTGAATTCATTAACTGTTATTGTAAACTGTATCTGGTAAACTAGTACTTTGAAATAGTACATAAGTTTAGTTAAATATACACTAACGTATTGTTAATATCTTTTAATGAGTTATTATAACCATATTGACTAGATGGCATGACCCGACGCTATGAGTGCGTTGAAAGTTGATGATAACAATTGTCACTCACAGGCGTGTATGCCGTACTGTAGCTAGCAGTCCGAGTGCGGGATTGTCATTCCCAATATAGATCTATACACACATTGTTTCGATCCCCTGCTCGAGACTCTGGTTATAATATCAGGACTTTACTATATTGTTTAAAATGAATTAAACAAACTGTACTACTTGACTCATAAAAGCATATAAACGTTACATGTATAATAATTATGAAAACTCAATCATTCTGTAAGAAATGATTACTAGTATGTTCTTGAATTAGTGCTCTTAACCTGTATTTGAAAGAGTGTAAACGCTTGAATAGTTTTGAATTAAACCTTTGGTTTTGTAAAACACTATACTCTAGTATGCTTGAATCATGAATTAATGTTCTGTGAATCATAAATTATACCTATTATAATTTATATGTTCTTTCTGTATTGATACTTTGTATTAATGAATACAACCCCTTGCTCAACTTGTTACAAAGGGTAATTGAAACTAACTGAATAAACTTTTATACTTGTATACATACACAAATATATATAAGTAAAACTTAAATGACACTCGGACAAATAACTGATACTTGTAATCCCACATCCAAACAAGGAAAATGAACCAAAGTGGGTTATTAGTCCTAAATCTTTTAAATCTTATTTATATATGTATACTAGTATGATTTTTGGGGAAAATATAAGTTTATAAAATATTTAAAAGAAGTTTGATATTTTGAAATTCATTTTGGTGACTTGATGTCTTTTTGAAACAATCACTTAAAACCACTTGATTTCATGATACTGAAATTCATTTCGATAAGATGTTTGAAATCATTTGTTTTGATAACTGTAATCCATTTGAAATTATTTGTTATAACACAAAATCTTTGTGTTAGACTTGTATTCCCCCCTTTAAAACAGTAAAAACTATGAAAATGTGGGGGTATGAACTCACCTGTAGTAAGTTATTCAAATGTATAATCGATGTAGGATGCTAAGTGTCAAGTGAAGTCTTGAACACAACGGATCCTATTAGCATATAATGATAGATATATGGATGTAATTAGTGTATATAACAACTAACTACAATAGGAAACCACTTTAGGGACCAGAAAGCACTTGAATTTAAGTGTTACAATCACATGTGATTGTTCTAAAGGGTGTTTACGGCCACACAATGTGTTTACGGCCATGGAGTGTACGGCCTAAGGTGTTCTTCATAGGAGTTTACGGCCAAGGGAGATGCTCATGGCCGTAAACTCTCATTGTTCTTGGAATTGATTGTTTTCAAGGTTGTAAGTTATGAATTTCTATAGAATAACTAGTATTAGGATGTATACTTACGTTTTGAAGCTTGAAGGGGGTATTCACGGTCTAAAGAACTAGTATGTGTTCTTGGTGTTCTTGGAGATCTAACCAAAAGAAATGATTTCATGGATGAAATCATAGGTTTTAAATAGATTAAGCAAGGATATCAACTTAGGAATGGAAGAACCACTTACAAATTTGGTGAGAATTAGGAGTGTTCTTGATGGTACTTGGGAGAATTTGAGAGTTCTTGACTGGAGGATATGAGAAATGAAGAAAAAATGAAGGCCGAGGAGTTTACAGTCCGAAGTCGGTTAGCAGTTTACGGCCGCAACCTCGTTTACGGCCTGCAAGGAGTTTACGGCCCAAAGTGTTTACGGTCGTAAGCTCTTTACGGCCCGAAGTGTATACGGTCCGAGGCAAGAATAAGATGCGAAGTTCTCGATTTTAAGCCTTTTCTTTCTAAATTCAACTATGGATATTATAAAGATTTTAGCAAAGAAAGGTTATTTCATAACCTTAATTAAAAACCCAAACAATAAAAAGGACTTTAGTTGACCTTTGCTTGACTTAGGTTGTCTAGAGTTGACTTTACAAACAGAAAATACTGGGATGTTACAATTAGGAAGCTTTCTGGAAGGGAAGAAGGGTTTGCTTAATGATTTGGGGGCAGAATCCATTAAGTTTTGAAGGTTCAGTGCCCACGGTGTGACATCATGTTCGCCATGACTTGGGGACTGGAGGATTAACGACTGGTTTGGACTATCCTTGCCACGACATGGTGATTAGTGTTCCATGACGTGGAAATGGTTTTTCTTGTGACTGGAGTTTGGGTCGGTGTTGAGCTCATTAACCACGGCGTGGCCGTGGATCGACCACGACGTGGAGGCTAGTTAAAGTTAAACTTTGACAGTTGACTTATTGAACTGGGTTGACTTTTATCCAAAATGGCTAGTTTTGGAGGTTAGGCTAAGGTCGGGTCTTGTTTGATTCAATAGGTGTGTTGTAGTGTTGTCTGTGTAGCAGTGTGCCATGTTCTTAGCTGATTTCGAGATTCTCACTAGACTGTGTAGGATGCTAGCTGTCTTTTTGACTCTTGCATGTGTACGTTGGGCTGGGCCCATTTACTTGTATGTTGGGTTGGGCCCATTTTATTTTCATGTTGGACTGGGCCCATTTACGCATATGTTGGATTGGGCCCATTTATATGTATGTTGGGTTGGGCCCATTTCCATATTGGACAGGGCCCATTTGTATGTATGTCGGGCTGGCCCATTTATATATTGGGCCTACGTTTATGGTATGTGGTATTTTAGGGAACTCCTTAAGATTTGTGCTTACGATTTGTGGTTTAAACATTTTTTAGGTACTTCCAGTTCCAAAGGGAAGGGTCCGGCTTGACTGCACAACATCCCCTTATGATTTCTGCACCGATGATTATTATTCTACTATGATAATGGTGATACATTTTTACTATGATTGGGTTTTAAATATTTGATGTATTGATTTGATGGTTATAAAAACAAAAAAAAATTTATCAGTATTTTTGGAACGTTACAAGTTGGTATCAGAGCCTTATTTTGAGGGATTTAGGCACACGCTCGGGTGTGTCTGAACTCGAACATAGGAATTGATAATCTTTTGAAAGGAAAATGAACTTTCTAAAAATATTTTTACAAAGAAAGGGGTGAGATGTGTGCAATCATTCGAGCTCAAGTAAGTGATTCCCAAAATACCCATACCTGAGTATTATGATTAGTACGTTGTTATGTGGATTGCATGCTAGAGTAGGGCTAAGGATACCTTCAGGAATCGTAGGACAGAACTACCTAATTTGTGTGATGCCTAGTAGCCTAGGAGGAATTGGATGATATGTATTACTTGGGATCTATATTGACAGAGCTAATTGCAAAGTGTATGTTTAAAAATTGTATACGATTAGGATCATATAGCCTTAGAATGATTTATTTAGCCTTATTTATTGTTTCATGTTTAGTTGTGGTCCTAGGGTAAAATCATTATTCGACCGTCTATCTGATCTCATATTCTGTACAATTTTCATGCATAAGGCAATCGACGGTGTTGGTAGAAGTTCCTAGTATTGCAGAGGCCAGTGAGGAGAGGATTCCTATGAGAGGATATGGAGTACTTCAGTAGGTATATGTATGCTATTTAGCATAGGGTTTATGTTATTTGCCTTAGCAGGGTGACTTAGAGGATTCGAATGGTTCTTGAGGAATATACATATAGGTGTGGAAGGTAGTATTGGGCCCGTACTACTGAAAGCACAGGATCTATACTCAAGTCAAGGATGGTCTCGGGGATTCTAAGGAGCTTGTAGTGGGAGAATTCCCTCAAGTATGTTCTGATCATTTGTATGTTTGTATTTCAGTATGGTGACCACTCGAGGAGGAGAATCTGGATCGAGTTCTGGTTCTGGCTGTGGTTCTGAACCGATAAATGAGAGAGTACGAGAGTTCATTACGTTTGAGATCACACGCGGTATCTTGGATGCGACTCCTATGATGTTTGGTACCATCAAGGAGGGGATTATGGAGCTTCTAGAGCGTCTGGGGGCCTTTCGATATAAGATCGCGACATGACAGTTGGGGGCACAAACTCTCTTGTTTCGGGAGTTCAAGGCTTGTGGAGCCCCGAAGTTCTTCGGGAAGAAGGACCCGATTGCTAGATGACGATGGATAACTGACATGAAGAATACTCGGTGAACAAGCTTCTTCCCCAAGGGGTCGAAGGTGGGATCCGCATCTTACCTTCTGAGGGACCGAGCTCGTGACTGGTAGGAGGAGTGTAACATCCATAAAATTCATGAAATTTTAAGCTTTTAAAACAACCCATAAATCATCATTGTTTACAAAATAGTTTTCAAAACATGTTTAATATCAGATTCTTCCCAAAATCATAAAACAAAACATGAGGAGGTGCACGATCACGCCTTCGCCTTCCTGCGGTCCTCTGAGGTACCTGAAACATAATCCAAAACTGTAAGCCCAAAGTTTAGTGAGTTCCCCCAAAATACCAATACACAACAAATATCATATATATAATAACAGCATGCAATGGGTCAACAGCTAACAAATTGGAGTACCCCTGAGCCCACAACATAAGTCTGGCTTGCCCTTGGCCCACAACTTATGTCTGGCTTGCTCCCCGACCTGATTAGTCCTCAGACTGAATATCACTAAGCCCTCATTACGAGTCTGGCATGCCCTCCCCGGCCCTCATCTCATATCTGCCTTGCTTCAGGGTTTTTTGGCTACAACACAGAGCAGTATCATGTGTGTAAAACCAACTCATTTTATTCCTACTCTAAAAATATAATTTAAACACACAAAGGCAGTGAACCTGTCTTTTAGTGGTATAGTTGAAGAAGTAGGGTGTCGAACTCGAGGAACGGAAATTAACCTAATAACTAATTTTAACCAACAAATAATAAAAGTAAAAGGGTTTTCTCTAGTTTTACAAGACTAGAAACTTAGAAACACTAAATAACACGCAATTAACTAATAAACTAAAACCAAGTAAAAATTCACCAAATTTAATAAAAGGTTTCTGCTTAGGTTCAACTCATTCACTCCTATGGTTAATTTTATGGCAAAGCAATAGATTAATTGTTATTGGTTACCGACTAAAGTGATTAGATTCGCAGTCGCTATTACCAATCCTTAGAAAATCAATTAATTTAAGCAGTGATCAAGTGTTTAAGCTAATTAATTCCCTAGTTCAATTATTCGGATTAAATAAGACTTGTAATTGGTTAATCAAATTACTAATTCAATTAGCCTCTTGTTGTTGGTTTATCAACAAGCTCACACATTAATTTACCCATTCTCTAATTAATCCTATTTTCATATTCACTAGTCCTAGGCACATAACAAAGTGTTCACATAAATCATATGAGGTAAACAATTAAGAGATGTTCATGCAGCCTAATTGCCTTCCTATTAACAGAGAATAGTTATGGTTAATGCATAAGGATCTTTAACAAGCTTAATTTAACAAAATGACCAATTAACAATTAATCAAACCATAAAATTAATCCATAGGAGTAAAATTGTCTTCCCTAAACAGAAACTAGTAAATTTAGCTCATGATTATAGTAGTCAAAAAGCTAAAAACGAAAGTAATCAACTCAAACATTGTTCAATTCAAAGATAAAGTGGAAAATTAAACCTAAGTTGCCTTGAATCTTCTAAGAATGAGAGATTAGGGTTCTTCTCACGTTCTTCAAGTCTCCAAGGGTTTCCTTAGTCACAAAGTATCTTCCAGAAAAGCCAGAAAAATTAGTGGATTCGGAATTTGACCTCTATTTATAAGATCCTCAAAACAGGGGCAACTCGTCGAGTAGATACCCAACTCGCCGAGTTTCTTTGTAAAATCCGTGTACGGCAAGGACTCTACGTATTGCTTCGCGAACATTCGTGGAAACTCGTCGAGTAGACGATTGGACTCGCCGAGTAGCTTCAGGTTTGTACTTCTTTCTTCATTCTCCACCTTCTAATTGCATCTCCTTCCTCCTTTTTGCTCCCGAGCATGACTTCTGGACTGAAAATACAATTTAAACATTATTAAGTACCTTTTGTCCATAATATGCAATAAATTAGCTAATAATTGATAAAAATCTATACTAAATATATGGCTAAATATGCACATATCACAGTACAACCTCAAACCAACCCACAATATGTCAACATATAACAGATAATAACATACACAGATAAACAGACAGTATAACAGGTAGTCTTACAGATCTACCAGACTAGCATATCAAAACTAGCATGCATATCTATTCCATACTCAACATATCAATGAATATCAGGTTATCAAACCAATGGGCCGGCCTTGGTGCCTTCGACCCGAAAGTATAGTGAGGAAAACTCACCTCACAAACCGGACATAACTGATAAGGCTCGACTCCGAATCTCAGCTCTCTACTGAATACCTACATCCACCAAGTGACCAATGTTAGGTCTGTAATGTATTGTGTCAAATGTGTGCTTGTATAGTTTTGTTTATTCTAAAATGGGTCTGTCCATGTTCGGATCCGCTATCTAGTCTAGACTATATATAAGGCATGCATGTAACATATTAGGGTTACGCTTTTGAACCCTTGCGCTTGTTTTGTACGCTCTCACAAAGAAGTTCCATCTTTGAGAACTCTTCTAGAGCTGTTTGAATCTAATCATTTTTCATACTTTTGATCATTGTTTCTTGTCTTTAATTCACGTCATTAATATAGAATCTATCGATCTTCATTATGTTTACAATTAGTATCAGAGCAGGAGATAGTGTAATTAATTCGTTATTCTTCTGTAAAGTATAGGGTTTTATTAGGGTTTTAAGTTTATCTCAGATCTGTTCTTGTTGTCTCAATCATCTCAATCGATTGTAGATTTCATATCTAGATCTTTGGTTTTTCCCTTGAACTCAATTCACGTTTTACACATCTGGTTCTATATTTGTTTCAGTGAATTCTGTAAGGGTCGAAGTTTAGTTGTAAGGTGTCGAAAGTTTTGTAATGTTATTTACATAGGCAATGTTAGTTTCGAATCTGTAATGTCGAAGTCCTTTGTATTTTTTGTTTTCTTTCTGTTTCCTATAAATAGGGAATGATACTTAGACTAGAGAGAAATTTTCCACGATTCTGTCTATACTCTCTCTCTGTATCTCGAAAGCATATATGAGCTGAAACCAGATCTTATTTACTCTCGGTGTTCTTAATTCTTGTGAATTTTGATCTCATTTCATTACTCGATAAATAAAACTACTACAATTGGTATCAGAGCAGGAATCATACTGCAATGATCTGATTTTCATTTTGTATCAATCGTATTTTGAGTCTCATCTTGGATTCAAAAATTTCCGCACCTTTGATACTGAAAATCATCCTTGATCTTCAGTTGTGATTCGATTCTGCAACTAGTTTGTTTAATCGAGTGTTCTTCTTGTTCTTTCTGTTCAATTCACCCATTAATTCTCAAATTTTCTAAAGTTTTTCTGAAAATTCGTCCGTACATCCATGGCGAATTTTAACATGAACACGATGACATCGTATTCTCATCTCCTTGGGTCGTCTACGAAGATTCCAATGCTGATTCCAGAGTATTACGATCAATAGGATGATCGAATGGAGGATTACTTGAATGACACAGATAAAGAGTTATGTAAATGCATTACTAATGATGTAATTCCACCTTCTTCTGTTGAAAGCATGGGTACTTCTTCATCAACTCCAAGTGTAACTGAACAAAATGATAGGTTGAAGAATTATGAGAAGAAATGCATGAGAGAGCTTCGCGGTGCTCTTCCTCCTATGGTGTATAATCATGTTCGCACTTGCAAAACTTCAAAAAAGCTCTGGAATATGTTGAAGGAAAAGTACCAGGGGAGTGAGAAGACCAAAATCAACTCTGTCAAACAATGTCTGATTGAATTAAGAGAATTCAAGCACAAAGATGGAGAAACGATTGAAATGTATTACGATCATCTGAACGAGCTTATCTACAAGTACACAAGGTATGGAATCAAAAGGAATAACATGGAATACAAACATTACTTTTGTTATGGGTCTTCGCAAAGAATGGAGGAGTGTAAGTTTGATGATTAAGACACAGCATGGCTTCGATTTTTCTACCTTGAATGATGTTTACAACCAGCTAAAAACTCATGAAACAGAAGTGAATGAAATGGCAGAAGAATCAAGGATCAGTCTGGGTGGTCCTTTAACTCTAGTATCGAAGATCAGTGGTAGAGAAAGTGAGAAGGAAGTTGCTAAGAATGAAGGTTCTGAGGAAGAAGGCCTTATTGTCAACTCGGACGATGAAGCTGTTGCATTTTACTCCAACAACAAGGTGAAGAAGTTCTACAAGAAACCATTTAATGCGAAAATGGAGTCTGGAGAAACAAAGGGAAGTTATTATGGGAAGGTTAGTGAGGAGAAGTGGTTTGAGAAGAAAGAGGTAAAGGTTGAGGATTCGAAACAAAAGAAGAAGCTGAAGGGTGATTCAGGGATAGATTGTCATTATTGTCATGGAGCAAACCACATGGCTAATGACTGTATGTTGAGAAAGAAAGAAGAAAAGAAGAATAAAGTGAAGGATGAGGCTTATTACTCTGAGAAGCTGGAGGAAGTCAAGAAAAAGTCGAAAAATCTTTCACTTGTGGCTAGAGGAGAAGATGAAGATGAGGGAAAGTATCAGATATGGTCATCGGGGTCGGATGACGAAGAGATGAGAAATCCAACCCATGGGGCCATATATGTAAAGTATGAGGATGTCGAAGAAGAGAACGTAACAGGAAAATGCTTTGTTTTGATGTCAGGAGATAATGCACCAATGACTGTGAATGTACGTTCTCTACTTCAATATTTTAACATTCCTTCATCTGCATATCATTCTGTATTAACTGAGTTTGATGCTTCTGTTACTTATGTGAATAATCTTGTTATTTCTGCTAGCAATGAAGCTAAGAAAGCTAGTACTCAGTTACTAGAAACTTAAAGAATCCTGGAAACAAAGAAGACTAAGATAGATTGTTTAGAGTTGCAGATTACAAATATTATGGTAGATAGAGATAATCTTAGCACTAACAATAAGATTCTATTGAAACAGAGGAACATATATTGTAATTTTGCTAAGAGACTCTATGGAAAATTAACTGAATTACATCATTCGTGTGAAATTAGTAGAGAATAACATAGGAAGCTTCTACCATTTTTAGCTTTCGAAAGAGAAAAAGTAGATGCAACTTCTTATGATTGTGAGATGAATATTTCAGATTTTGATAAAGTTCCAGATAATAGATATAAATATGGAATTATGAAAATTGATGAATGTTTGGATGCTAATGAATTAGTTGACATTGTGAATGACACCTTAAACAAAAACGAACAAGTTAAAATTTTCAAAAGAACTGAGAATTTGAAATCTGACAATCAATCTAATTTTGCTGATATTGAAGATAATTCTGATAATTTTAGCGAAATCAGTGAAATTGAAGATGACGATTGTTCTCAGTTGTCTGTCATTAATGTCACAACTTTGAGTAAAGGCAAAGAAAAATATAATGATTCGTTAGCTAAGACTGACACTGATCAAGCCTCCACTTCGAAAGTTTGTGATTTTGATCATGTAAGTGTCAGAGATAGTCAAACTGACAGTAGTGATGATGAGGAGGATGATGATGAAGTTTCGAAAGAAAATGAAATACCAAGAATAGTTGTTGATCAGGTGTTTGGAGACACAGAAAAATTCGACAAAGTTTTGGAAGAAAAAGGTGCTCATTTTCTCGAAACAAATACGCTAGTCTATCCAAATTTCAAGTGCTCCGATGATGTCATCTTTCCAAATCAAGTATTTGTTACTACTGGGAATGTTGATAACATCAAGCCTGAATTTAACAAATTGGTAGAAGAAGATAATAAGCAAACTTCGAAAGAAGGTTTGTTCTCTAATCCAAGCACTGTCGAAAATACTTTAACAAAGAATTCATATACTTTTCAAAGACAAAAACCTCAACGAACATGGGTTGAAAAATCAAAAATGTCGAATGAAGTTGAAATGAAATTGGAAGTTGACTCACAGAATGTGAAAATAAATTCAAAAGAATTTAAAGATTGAAATTTTTTCAAAAGAAAATGGAATTTCAAAGAGACAAGCACGAAAGAAAATCTTTTGGCAAATTGTTGAGTCTCAAAAGAAACAAAACAATTTGAAAAAGAAAACAACTCAAAAGAAAATGTCTGAAAAGGTTAAGACAATGTCTTCATCAAGTTCAGACATAAAGAAAAATCCCGCTCTGACTAAAAAGCATTTGTCTCAATCAACATCACATAATGACTTTTCGAAAATCAAAAATCAGGAACCAAAGTCTTTGTCACGAAATCATAGTCAAACATTTCATGAAAAGAAATTTTCAAATTCGCCAAATTCGTCATTTTTTAAGAAAACTAATTCTAACAATCAAACAAGGTTTTCCAATAATGGTTTTTCAAAATCATTGCCATCTAAAACCAATTCATCATATTTTCAACGTCGAAAATTTATTCAACAACGTTTTGACTCAAATGTTGAAAAACAAAGGTTTGATCAAGTTCATTCAAGACGAAATGTCAAATTCACACCACAACAACCAAATTTTCCCAATCCCCCAGCAAAACAAACGTTCAAAGTTTCGTATGTCAAGGGTCAATCAAATGAGGAAAACATCGATCACTAGCTTGAAGGAAAAGGGAAGTCTTATCAAATAGGAAAATACTCTCAGAAACAAATCAAAAATGCTTATGAAAAGTATTTGAACGAAATGTCGAATGTCAGTTCATCATCGAAAGACTCGACATTTTCAGTTAAGGCATGGCGTCCTATTTCGAAAGTGAAGGCAACAAAGCCACAATCTGAGAAGTCAAAGGTGAAAGTTAGTGAAAGTCCTAAACTTACGAAATATTATATTTCTGAGCCTTTACCAAATGAAGTGGACTTAAATGATAGTGTTAAATATAAAGTTCGTAATTGGATTTTAGGATCTTCATTTCACAATGTGTTTCAAACTAATCACAAAGGACCCAAACAGCCTTGGGTACCTAAATTTTTCCACTGATTGCAGGTTCTATGTGACCAGCAATATGATGAGACATGGTATATCGATAGTGATTGCTCGCGTCACATGACTGGAAGGAAAGAGCATTTACGTGATTATCGAAGTTTGGAAAATGTTGGTGTTGTGAAGTTTGGTAACAATCAAAAGTGTCAAGTCAAGGGATATGGTAAAGTCATAAATGGGAAGTTTACTGCAAACCGTGTTGCTTATGTCGAAGGTCTTCTACATAATTTGATTAGTGTTTCGCAACTTGTTGTGGGCACTGGAAATCAAGTGGTGTTTAATGAAGAAGGAAGAATTATTTCAAACATCAATACAAACGAAGTTTTGCTCAAATCCAAAAGAAAGGGAGATATGTTCACTCTTGACATAAAGTCAATTGTTGGTGTTCCATCTGTGTGCTTACTTTCGAAAGCTTCATCAGATGTTAGCTGGCTTTGGCATCGACGACTTTCTCACTTGAATTTTCGAAATCTTAATAAATTGGTGGTAAATGATCTTGTTCGAGGCTTACCTGTATTAAAATTTGATAGCAATACTTTGTGTGCAGCTTGCAAACAAGGGAAACAACATCGTCAAGGACATCCAATTGTCATCAATTCAAAAATTATCGAACCATTGGAAATTCTTCATATTGATCTTTGTGGATCATCGACTGTTCAAACTCTCAACAAGAAACGATACATATTAGTCATTGTTGATGATTTTTCTCGATTTACTTGGGTTTATTTTCTTAGGTTAAAATCTGAAGTTGCTCAAATAATGATTGATTTTATCAAAAAGATGGAAACAAGTTTGAAGAAGAAATTTCGCAAAATCAAGAGTGACAATGGTTCCGAATTTAAGAACAATGTTCTTGATTCGTTTTTAATAGACAAAGGAATTTCACATAATTTTTCTTCACCCTATACACCTCAGCAGAATGGGGTTGTTGAAAGGCGAAATCATTCTCTTTGTAAAGCTGCAAGAACGATGCTCACATATGCGAATCTTCCTCAACATCTTTGGGCTGAAGCAGTCTCTACTGAATGTTGTACACAAAATAGATCGTTCATTCATCGAAGACTCAACATTACTCCTTATGAAATTATCAATAACCGAAAACCTAATGTCAAATTCTTTCATGTTTTTGGTTGCAGGTGTTTTATCGTGAATCTCAAGGATAATCTTTCGAAATTTCAGTCCAAGGCTGACGAAGGAATTTTCTTAAGTTACTCTCATAATTCAGTTGCATATCGAGTGTTGAATATACGAACAAGGAAAATTGAAGAAACATTTAATCGTACGTTTGATGATTATTATATCAAACAAATTGAAAAGTGTTTCGAACAAAAACCAATCCTTAATGAATCAACAGATGAATCTGAAAGTTTTAATTCGTCTGTTTTTTATTATGATTTATTTTTGGTGTTCTAGATAGGCTGTTGATGCTAAAATCAATGCTCAGGATAATCAACTTCCGGAATCATCAAAGCATTCTGATTATTCGACACTTACTCAAGATGTAGTTGATGAAAACTCGACATCACCTTCTCCTGGAAATAGCGAAAGAATGCCAAATAATCAAGTGGAGGGGGAGCACTTGCATTCGAATTCTCATGTTGAGGGGGAGCATTCTTTCGAGGGGGAGAATAGGAGAATGAATGATGATGTTGAGGGGGAGCAACGTGAAAATGAAATTGTCGAGGGGGAGCTAAATGTGTCAAATAATGATCAATATGAAACCTTTCATGATTTAAATGATAATAATTCTGTTGCAGGTTCAGAGAATGAAGAAATGTTCGAAGATGCGCCATTGGATTTTGATCTAGCATATCCACCATTGGAGAAATGGACAAGAAATCATCCAAAAGAACAAGTGCTTGGAAATCCACAAGATGGTGTGTTGACAAGAGCTCAACTTCGTGCAAAGAATGAGGTACTTAATGCTCATCAGGAGTTTTTCATGTTTAATGTCTTTATTTCGAAAATTGAACCAAAATCAGTTAAGGCTGCAATGGAACACTCAGATTGGGTTGTTGCAATGCAATCAGAATTGTCTGAATTCGAAAGAAACAAGGTTTGGAGATTAATTCCTAAACCAAAAGATGTTTCGATTGTTGGGTTAAAATGAATTTTCAAAAATAAAACAGACAAAGATGGTAATATTGTTCGAAATAAGGCTAGGCTTGTAGTTAAAGGCTATTCGCAACAAGAAGGTATCGACTATGAGGAAACCTTTGCCCCTGTTGCAAGACTCGAGGCTGTTCGAATATTTTTGGCCTATGCAGCACACAAATATTTTGATGTCTATTAGATGGATGTCAAATGTGCTTTTCTCAATGGAGAACTTGAAGAAACGGTTTACGTTGAACAACCTCCAGGTTTTGTTAATGAAGAATTTCCTAATCATTGTTATATCTTAGATAAAGCTGTATATGGGTTAAAACAAGCACCAAGAGCATGGTATGCAACTCTTACCTCTTTTTTAAAACAATCGAAATTTAAACAAGGATCAGTTGATCCCACACTCTTTCGAAAGAAAGTAGGGGATCATCTTATGCTTGTTCAAATATATGACGATGATATTATTTTTGGCTCGACTGACCCTGCTTTGTCTAGAGATTTCGAAAATCTGATGAAAAGTCAATTTGAGATGAGCATGATGGGAAAAATAAAAAACTTTCTGGGATTAAATATCCGTCAAAGCAGAGAAGGAATTTTTATCAATCAAGAAAAATACACAAAGAATCTGCTTTAAAAGTTTAGGTTGATGAATAGCACGAAATTACGAGTACCAATGGCGGTTGGAACAAGGCTCTCTCATTCGTTAGATAAACCAACTGTTGATCTTACTTTATACAGAAGCATGATAGGTTCGTTACTTTACCTTACGGCAAGTCGACCTGACATTATGTTTTCTGTTTGTAATTGTGCTAGATATCAATCGAATCCCAGAGAACCACATTTAACAGCAGTGAAGAATATCTTTCGATATCTCAAAGGCTCAATTTCGTTAGGATTGTGGTATCCTTCGAAAACTGGATTCTTCATACAAGCATTTTCTGATGTTGATTTAGGAGGTTGCAATCTTGATAGAAAAAGCACAAGTGGCGGATGTCAACTACTGGATGGGAAGTTAGTAAGCTGGCAATCGAAAAAGCAAACATGTGTTTCGATTTCCACAGCAGAAGCAGAGTATGTTGCTGCTGCAGCTTGCACTTCATAAATCATATGGATTCAAAGCCAATTGCGTGATTATGCAATCAACATGAAGAAAATTCCGTTGTATTGTGATTCAAAAATTGCCATACGCATTTGTCATAATCGTGTGCAACATTCGAAAACCAAGAACATTGCTCTTCACTATCACTTTATAAAAGATCATGTTGAGGAAGGCAATATCGAAGTTCACTGTGAAAACCACTTATCAACTTGCTGATATTTTCACAAAGCCATTGGATGAAAAATCATTTGTGAGAATTTTTTGAGGTCTAGGAATGATCGATGGCAATTCAGTTCCTGGATTGATTTCGAAAGAATAACAAAAGAAAGGTGCATGAGTGTCGATTCAGAGGTGCTGAATGGTCGTATAGAGAAGATAGCCAGTCATTCAAAGGTTACTGTTCACGTTCAGCGCTTCGACACGCTTCGATTTCGACATTATGTACACACCGCTTAATCACAAATTTTCTTGAGTTTTGTACAAAAAAATTTTGTTACTTTCATGTCGAAAAATCCAAAAATACCAAAAAAAAATCCAAAATCCAAAAATACCAAAAATATTTTATTGAGGTGTTGGTAAAGGAGAAAGTGTTTCTGGGAAAATGAATGAAGAAACAAAGGTTGTTGGAAAAGTTTTCAAAAATCAATTTCCTACAACAAAACCAATATTTTCGAAGGCTGAACTGGTGGTGGAAACTACAGTTACTACAAGGCCAATTGCTAAAGGCATTGTAATTGAGTCTACTGGTGAAGGGAGTTCTTCGAAACCCAAACAAAATGAAACAGATAAAGGAAAAGGAAAAGGGATTGTTATAGAAAAGTGTAAGGAAGAAAGAAAAGATGAAATTGAAGCGGAGATGGAGAAGCAGCGTCAAATTAAGAGTATTTTAATGCTTCGAAAAAATGATCCTCCTACAATGGACAAAGTTGATCCAAAGAAGTTACACAGTTATGAGAATATTGAAGCCATGTTTGCTTACAATGTGATGCATGAGTTCGAGAAGAAGCCAATGAAAAGTTATTCTATCGAGAACTCTGATATGAATCAACTTGATTTTCCAATCAATGAAATGATGTTTCTTACTGCTCAGTACAAGATTGTTGATCAATTCAAGGATAAAGATGATTTTATCCATATGAAGCTGAGATTTCATGTTGTGTTTGGAAAAGATCAGGAGGAGGTATGGTCACTTGTGAAGATTGTTCGAGTGATAAGCATAACAAAGGATGTGTTGTTCGAAAATATGCTTCAAAATTTTCGATACCATGTTGTGAGGGCAAAAAATGTTGCTCTTGACTTTTTGATTGCTGATTTTCCCTTAATGAACTTGAATGATCTGATTCAAGTTGCAAACATACTCAAAGACATGGATGCTTCGAAACTCCAAGGAACAAGTAAAGAAGTGTTACATCTGGGGTTGGGCCATATCAAGCTTTTCATAGACAATTACTATGATTGTCTAGCATTGATTGATGTTGAATTAGCATTGTCAATGGGAAAGGAAATCACTGTTCCACAATCAGTGTTGAAGAGTCAAGCTGATTTTCAAGTAGTATGTTGATGGTGAAATATGCCTGAAGCCTTTTGGAGTTGTTTTCGTGGGAAAGAGCAAAAAGGGAAAACAAACAAAGTTCTTATTTCAATCAAGTGATGTTGAAAGATACACAACTGCTCACTATATCAACTTAATTGTGCGTATGAACAGTTGTAAGAAGAACAATGAAGGTGATAAGGCAGAGTTGAAGAAGGTCATGAACTGGTATGCGGAGATTCGAAGGACATTACATTTGGTTGCTCAAGTTTTAATAACTTGATTTCGACACTGCTTACAAAGGGGGGGATTGTAAGGGTCGAAGTTTAGTTGTAAGGTGTCGAAAGTTTTGTAATGTTATTTACAAAGGCAATGTTACTTTCGAATCTGTAATGTCGAAGTCCTTTGTATTTTTTGTTTGCTTTCTGTTTCCTATAAATAGGGAATGATACTTAGACTAGAGAGAAATTTTCCATGATTCTGTCTGTACTCTCTCTCTGTATCTCGAAAGCATATATGAGCTGAAACCAGATCTTATTTACTCTCGGTGTTCTTAATTCTTGTGAATTTTGATCTCATTTCATTACTCGATAAATAAAACTACTACAATTGGTATCAGAGCAGGAATCATACTGCAATGATCTGATTTTCATTTTGTATCAATCGTATTTTGAGTCTCATCTTGGATTCAAAAATTTCCGCACCTTTGATACTGAAAATCATCCTTGATCTTCAGTTGTGATTCGATTCTGCAACTAGTTTGTTTAATCGAGTGTTCTTCTTGTTCTTTCTGTTCAATTCACCCATTAATTCTCAAATTTTCTAAAGTTTTTCTGAAAATTCGTCCGTACATCCATGGCGAATTTTAACATGAACACGATCACATCGTATTCTCATCTCCTTGGGTCGTCTACGAAGATTCCAATGCTGATTCCAGAGTATTACGATCAATAGGATGATCGAATGGAGGATTACTTGAATGACACAGATGAAGAGCTATGTAAATGCATTACTAATGATGTAATTCCACCTTCTTCTGTTGAAAGCATGGGTACTTCTTCATCAACTCCAAGTGTAACTGAACAAAATGATAGGTTGAAGAATTATGAGAAGAAATGCATGAGAGAGCTTCGCGGTGCTCTTCCTCCTATGGTGTATAATCATGTTCGCACTTGCAAAACTTCAAAAAAGCTCTGGAATATGTTGAAGGAAAAGTACCAGGGGAGTGAGAAGACCAAAATCAGCTCTGTCAAACAATGTCTGATTGAATTAAGATAATTCAAGCAGAAAGATGGAGAAACGATTGAAATGTATTACGATCATCTGAACGAGCTTATCTACAAGTACACAAGGTATGGAATCAAAAGGAATAACATGGAATACAAACATTACTTTTGTTATGGGTCTTCGCAAAGAATGGAGGAGTGTAAGTTTGATGATTAAGACACAGCATGGCTTCGATTTTTCTACCTTGAATGATGTTTACAACCAGCTAAAAACTCATGAAACAGAAGTGAATGAAATGGCAGAAGAATCAAGGATCAGTCTGGGTGGTCCTTTAGCTCTAGTATCGAAGATCATTGGTAGAGAAAGTGAGAAGGAAGTTGCTGAGAACGAAGGTTCTGAGGAAGAAGGCCTTATTGTCAACTCGGACGATGAAGTTGTTGCATTTTACTCCAACAACAAGGTGAAGAAGTTCTACAAGAAGCCATTTAATGCGAAAAAGGAGTCTGGAGAAACAAAGGGAAGTTATTATGGGAAGGTTAGTAAGGAGAAGAGGTTTGAGAAGAAAGAGGTAAAGGTTGAGGATTTGAAACAAAAGAAGAAGCTGAAGGGTGATTCAGGGATAGATTGTCATTATTGTCATGGAGCAAACCACATGGCTAATGACTGTATATTGAGAAAGAAAGAAGAAAAGAAGAATAAAGTGAAGAATGAGGCTTATTACTCTGAGAAGCTGGAGGAAGTCAAGATAAAGTCGAAAAATCTTTCACTTGTGGCTAGAGGAGAAGATGAAGATGAGGAAAAGTATCAGATATGGTCATCGGGGTCAGATGACGAAGAGATGAGAAATCCAACCCATGGGGCCATGTATACAAAGTATGAGGATGTCGAAGAAGAGAATGTAACAGGAAGATGCTTTGTTTCGAAGTCAGGAGATAATGCACCAATGACTGCGAAGGTACGTTCTCTACTTCAATATTTTAACATTCCTTCATCTGCATATGATTCTGTATTAACTGAGTTTGATGCTTCTGTTACTTATGTGAATAATCTTGTTATTTCTGGTAGCAATGAAGCTAAGAAAGCTAGTACTCAGTTACTAGAAACTCAAAGAATCCTGGAAACAAAGAACACTAAGATAGATTGTTTAGAGTTGCAGATTACAAATATTATGGTAGATAGAGATAATCTTAGCACTAACAATAAGATTCTATTGAAACAGAGGAACATATATTGTAATTCTGCTAAAAGACTCTATGGAAAATTACCTGAATTACATCATTCGTGTGAAATTAGTAGAGAACAACATAGGAAGCTTCTACCATTTTAGATTTCGAAAGAGAAAAAGTAGATACAACTTCTTATGATTGTGAGATGAATATTTCAGATTTTGATAAAGTTCCAGTTAATAGATATAAATATGGAATTGTGAAAATTGATGAATGTTTGGATGCTAATGAATTAGTTGACATTGTGAATGACACCTTAACCAAAAAGAACAAGTTAAAATTTTCAAAAGAACTTAGAATTCGAAATCTGACAATCAATCTAATTTTGCTGATATTGAAGATAATTCTGATAATTTTAGCGAAATCAGTGAAATTGAAGATGACGATTATTCTCAGTTGTCTGTCATTAATGTCACAACTTTGAGTAAAGGAAAAGAAAAATATAATGATTCGTTAGCTAAGACTGACACTGATCAAGCCTCCACTTCGAAAGTTTGTGATTTTGATCATGTAAGTGTCAGAGATAGTCAAACTGACAGTAGTGATGATGACGAAGTTTCGAAAGAAAATGAAATACCAAGAATAGTTGTTGATCAGGTGTTTGGAGAAATAGAAAAGTTTAACAAAGTGTTGGAAGAAAAAGGTGCTCATTATCTCGAAACAAATACGCTAGTCTATCCAAATTTCAAGTGCTCCGATGATGTCATCTTTCCAAATTAAGTATTTGTTACTACTGGGAATGTTGATAACATCAAGCCTGAATTTAACAAATTGGTAGAAGAAGATAATAAGCGAACTTCGAAATAAGGTTTTTTCTCTAATCAAAGCACTGTCAAAAATACTTTAACAAAGAATTCATATACTTTTCAAAGACAAAAACCTCAACGAACATGGGTTGAAAAATCAAAAATGTCGAATGAAGTTGAAATGAAATTGGAAGTTGACTCACAGAATGTGCAAACATTGCTCTTATCGGAGTTTGGAGCGTTTGTACAAAAACCTGATGAGAAGCTAGATCTGGCGTTCAATCGCTTCAATCATTTGTTAAGTAGAATGCTCAAAAACAATCTCAAGCGTGAAGTTATTGAACAAAAATTCACGTTCATGAATGGACTTAGATCCAAATGGAAGGCTATTGTTTCCACTGTTAAGGCACACAAACAATTTAAAAGCTATTCGTTGGCCAAACTTGTGGGTATTCTGAGATCTCACGAAGATGAAGTTTCTAGGGAAGTGAAGCTTGTTTCCAGTGTTGGATCCTTGGCATTGGTTGCGAAAGGAAAGAAGACAGCAGAAGAAGATTTTGAATCTGACTTTTTGGATAGTGAACTATCAAGGGAAGATAAGGCGCTTATGGTATCCAATCCTAAGCAGTTCTTTAAGAAGAATTTCACTCGATTCAAGAACAAATACATGTAGGGTAATTCCAGTTCAGAAAAGCCAATAGAGGAAAACTTCAAGAACTCTGTGAATGAGGAAGAGAAAAAGGAAAAGAAGCTACTAGGTGATTCGAGTTATGACTGTAACTATGGTCATGGCAAGAATCACTTTGCGAAGGAATGCTTATTGAGGAAGCAGAATGAGAAGAAATAAAAAGAGAAAGACGAAGCTTATTATGTTCAAAAGATAGAGGAACTCAAAAAGAAGAGTACATCAATTGTGAAACCTGCATTGATTGTACAAGAGGAAAGTGATGACGGCAGAGTCGAGGTATGGTCTACAGACTAAGATGATGACGAGGTTAGGAAACCCACCCATGGAGGGTGCTTTGTGGTGAATTCGGAGAAGCAGGGATATGAAGGCAAGTGCTTGATGGTTCAGAATGGTGTTTCGAAACGAAGGGGATATGCAACAGATGGCGCAAAGGCTTCCGAGAGCTGCTTTGCTGCGAGGATAGTTTCGCAGCAAGTGAAATAGTGCAAGAAGGTGGTTTATAAGGTACATTCAATTCTCAAGTCTCTTAATATTTCTACGTCCCGTGATGATTCAGAATTAGATGACTTGCGATATACTATTTATAATTTTAGTGATAGTTTAAAAAGAACTCGTCTTAGTAATTCTATTATGAATGATCAACTTAACAGGGTAACATTTAAAAGTGAAGAGAGAAGATTAAGAATAGAGGCATTGGAATTAGAGCTTATTAAATCAAGAGATGATGTTATTTACCTTAAAAAGAGATAGTATTGCACTTTTGAAACATAGGAATATTTTTTGTTTAATATATAAGCGTTTATATTTTAATATTACTCAATTGAATTTGGATTGTGAAATAGGGAAAGGTTTGCACAAAATGATTTTACCCTTTCTTGAATTGAAAGAGGATGAAATCGATGCAGAATGCTATAAATGTGAGTTTATTGTTTCCTGAGATGACGTTTCTGATTCTTACAAGGTTGGACTTGAGAAAATAGAAGAATACATTCAGTCCAAAGAACACAAAAATATGTTGAAAGAAATGTTAAATGAAAAGGAACTATGCAGAAGTATGACTTACTGTGCAAGAAGTTGAATTTGGAAAATACTCTTGATTATGAGAATATATCTGAATTCGATGAAAGCGAAATGAGTGATATTTATGTAGAGGATGAAATTGATTCTTCTGCTTTTGTACAAAATTGTGATGAACCAAAGAAAAATTTGATTTCAGAAAACTCAATCGAGTTTGTTTGAATTGTAGAAAACAAAGGTTCTAATTTTTTAAAAGAAAAAACAACAGTTTTTCCGAAAGTAAAAATAGTTCTGAATCAAGTTTTTGTAAAGAAATGACTGAACAAAAATGATACATCTGAATTAACATCCCTGGTTGATAATGATAATGCGAAGGTTGTGATGAGTTCTTCTGGTCAAAGCCAATAGATAATGCAGATGAAACAAAAGGTCTTTCGGAAATGACCTCTTGGAAAACAATAGGAAAATACGTTTCAGAACCATTGAATCGTGTGGACCTTGGTTACCGAAAGGCCGGACCAAGTGGGACAAAAGATGTCTCAAGTGAAACCTCCTCGGAACAAAATGAAACTCCAGTCAGAAAGGAAAAACTTAAATCTAATATTCACAAATCTGCCAAACAATTGATTGCAAAGAAAAGACAGTTGAATGATAGATATAGGAAGAACTTCGAATAGAGAAAGCGTTTTTGGAAGAAAATGAATTCCAATCATAATTATGTCAACACAGAACGATCTTCTAATCAAAATACAAATTCATCTCAGTTTCCGAAACAAAAATCAAGTTTTTCTTCCAAACAAAGTTGTTCACAAAATTCACAAAATTCGAAACCAATTGCCAAATCTTAAGATTTTAAGGGTAAAAACAAAAGTGCTTCGGAACCATAAATTACTCTCAGAAAGTACGAAGCATAATTGAAAAAGGAGGAAAAATCATTTTCAAAAAGAATGGATCAAAAATTCAAAGAATACATTCAACGAAAATATAAATTTGTTGAAATTAATCATTGTGACAAAAAGGTTGAAGTTTTCAAAATGGAAAAGGGGATTAATCGTACTTTGAAAAGAAAATCCTTTTGGGTGGACAAAACAAAAATCTTTCATGTTCAAATAAATTCCTCACAAGGACCCAAGTTGGTTTAGGTATCTAAAACTCTCTAAATTTTGCAGATTATGCGTGATGAACAGTATGACTCTGAATGGTATATTGATAGCGGTTGTTCTCATCACATGACCGGGAGGAAAGAAGAACTAAGAGAGTTTCGGTCTTTAAAAGATGGTGGTAGAGTGAAGTTTGGAAACAACGCTACTGGGGAGATAAAAGGATATGGAATGATAACGAATGGGGAATTCTCAATTCGGAAGGTAGCATATGTAGAGGGCTTGCAACACAATCTGATAAGTGTTTCGTAATTGGTTGTAGGTACTGGTCTAAAGGTGTCATTTGATGAAGAAGGTTCGGAAATAATCCAAAGGAAATATAAAGCAGTGCTTCTGAAGTCAAAAAGGAAGGGAGAGATGTATCATCTGAATCTGAATCCAATCAAAGTTTAACCATCTATTTGTTTGCTTAGGAAAGCATCTTCGGATGATAGTTGGCTATGGCACAGAAGGATTTCCCATCTGAATTTCAAGGATATTAACAAGCTCGTCATTGGTGATCTTGTTCGCGGTCTACCTCTTCTGAAATTCGAAAAGGAACACTTATGTGCTGCCTGTGAGCTCAGAAAACAAAGAAGGAAGAGTCACTTAACCATCATAAATACCAAAATCATTAAGCCACTAAAATTATTGAACATTGATCTTTGTGGTCCATCAACCATCGAAAGTATTGGTGGTAACAAATATATTTTGGTTATTGTTGATGATTTTTCTAGATTTACCTGGGTGTTCTTTCTTAGACAAAAATCTGATACCACTCAGAAGTTGATAGATTTCATCAAGCAGATTGAGCTTCAATTACGAAAGTATGTTCATAAAATTCGTAGTGACAACGGTTTGGAATTCAAAAATCATGCATTTGAAGAATTCTTAACTAGCAAAGGGATTTCTCACAACTTCTCTTTGCCTTACACTCCACAGCAGAATGGTGTAGTCGAAAGACGAAATCGCTCTCTCAGTGAAGCTGCAAGAACAATGCTATCATTTGCGAATTTTCCCTTGTACTTCTGGGCTGATGCCATTGCCACCGCTTGTTTTACTCAGAACCGATCCTACATCAACAAAATATTTCTGATTACTCCTTACAAAATTCTTAACAATCAGAAACCTAACGTTAAATTCTTTCATGTGTTTGGTTCCAGGTGCTTTATATTCAATTCCAAAGAACATCAGATCAAATTCGACGTGAAAGTTGACGAAATAATTTTTCTAAGGTATTCCTTCATATCAAAGACCTATAGGGTTCTGAACAAGAAGTCAAAGAGGATTGAGGAAACCTACTACGTCTCGTTTGATGACAATTATATGGAGAAATATCAAAAAGAAGATTGTCGATTGGAGGAGATGTTTCCATCAACAAATTCAAAGACTATTCCTCTTGTGAATTTATATGAAGAATTTCTAAATTTGTTTGATGAACCTGACAAAGCTATTTCCTCAAAATCAAACGCAAAAGACAATCAAGAGGATGAATTAATCAAGATTGTCGACGAAGCTGCCAAAAATGCAGAGATTCCTCCTGAGCAACTAATTCTGAATGACTCTCAACCAAAATCTTCTGCTTCTCCCTTCCAGGGGGAGAGTTCCACTCAGAACTTCAATTTCGATGATCCACTCCAGGGGGAGAATTCAATTCTTAACAACGGGTCACATGCAAACTTCTAGGGGAGAATGAAAATAATAACTCATACATACAATCAGAGTTTGAAGAAGTTTATGCCGAAATTGATCCTTCCTATGATCAAAACAATCCTCCAATGTCCAAATGGACCAAAGATCATCCAAGATCTCAAATAATCAGAGACTCAACTTCAGGAGTTCTTACACGGGCTCAACAAAAAGCGAAACAAACTGCATTATTTTCTAAATTGGAATTTTGCAAGTTTAATTCTTCTATTTCTAAAATTGAGCCTAAAATGTCAAAATTTCTCTTGATCATGCAGATTGGGTTCAAGCAATGCAGGAAGAACTAAATGAATTCGAGCGAAAGAAAGTATGGAGATTGGTCCCCATTCCAAAGGATGCATCTGTAGTTGGAATGAAATGGGTGTTTCGGAATAAGATGGATAAAGAAGGAAACGTGATTCGCAACAAGGCACAATTGGTGGTTAAAGGATATTGCCAAGAGGAAGGAATAGACTACGAAGAGACGTTCGCACCGGTCGCTAGATTGGAATCCGTTCGGATTTTACTAGCCTATGTCGCTCACAAAAATTTTGAAGTCTATCAGATGGATGTGAAGTGCGCGTTTCTGAATGGCGGACTCGAGGAGACTATCTATGTAGAACAACCACCAGGTTTCGTAATTGAAAAATATCTGAATCATTGCTATGTTCTAGATAAGGCAGTGTATGGTCTGAAACAAGTACCTCATGCATGGTATGAAACTCTGACTCATTTCCTTAAGCAGTCTAAATTCAAACAAGGTTCGGTTGACCCAACCTTCTTTCGCAAGAAAGATGGTGACCATTTAATGATCGTTCAATTTTACGTTAATGTCATTATTTTTGGATCCACTGATCCTAAATTAACAGATGAATTTGAAATGAGTTCAATGGGTCCAATTAACTTTTTCGTTGGTTTAAACATTAGACAGAGTTCATAGGGTATTTTCATCAACCAAGAAGCTTACACAAAGACCTTGCTTGCTAAATTTTCAATGGTGGGTGACTAAAAGGTCAAGGTTCCAATGGCATTCGGAATGAAACTTGCTCCATCCTTGGACAAACTAGCAGCTGATATTACATTATATCGCCAGATGATCGAATCTCTAATGTATCTAACATCGAATCATCCTGATATAATGTTTGATGTATTTTATTGTGCCAGGTTTCAAGCGAATCCCCGTGAACCACATATGGTAGCTATAAAGAACATATTCTGATACCTCAAAAGAACAACATCTCTCGGAATATGGTATCCATCCAATTCGGGATTCTTTGTTCA